>NC_060263.1:13212815-13512815 GCF_021901455.1 Neodiprion lecontei
GGCCTTCCGATGCGTCAGATGATTTTTGATATCGCTCTCGAAGATTCGGGTTGAAGACAACCATGTTGTTTCATGTCGTGCACGTGGCGGTTCAGCGATGCCACAGATTGTAAAATTTACAATTAAGTCGACTGCGTGACTTTGGGTTTACCATTCGATGACACGTTATTATCAACTGGGGAATGATTACGGTAAAATTAATATTTCAAGTGCGGGAAATGAGGTTAAAAAAAATAGAAAGATTACGTGACGTTACGAGGAATGGGTGATCGGTAGGTTTGGCATCTTTCCGTAGAGTGTCTTCGCTTCCGCCTTTCACCGGGATCGTGGTGGCTGTGAGGTAATGAGGTAATGAGTCAAATTCACAATTTATACCACCGACCTCATATCGTGTTATGGCGCGCACTATCAGAGTCAGGTTTTATCGTCACATTTTATCCATCTTTTCAAAAATTTCAACAATCATAAAACAGAACGCAATTCAACATCAAAGAGTAAAGAACATAATTAGGCATCCGACAGTGAAGAACCATTCTCGATAACAGAACATAAATTAATATCAAAAAGTACAGAATTAAATTAAACTCAGAATCAATACCAAATTCAGGTACAGGCCAAGTGAACTGAAATCAAACAAACTCTTCGATTCAGAACTTTAAACTCAAGTATTGTTTTTGCAACTGTAATTAAACAACCTTACGAGTTAATGAGACATTGCTAAAACCTAACATTGACAATTGATCGAAAAGAACTTTCTATATGTTTATAAATGTGTATTTCGAATGAAAGTGTCTGTGTACAGAGAATTATTCCAATCACGCATAGTGATAGTTGGTACGACATAAAGTAATCGAATTCACATATCGTGAAGAGCTGAACAAAAAACGTGACCGAACCGAACAACAAAGTTCACACGTATGGACATCGCAAGATTTGTGAATCTGATTTGTGAAGATATCTCGCAGACTTTCTCCCAGAACGTAACATAATTATAATTGTTTTTTAATCATCTTAGATATGATAGTAGATATGCTAAGCGTGTTTTGGGTCACCAAAAAATGTTTAAATCCGCAAATCGACCTTCTACGTATGCGCAACGGTGGGAAATTTGAGATCCGCGCATGTAGAATTCGCACACGTACTTGGCCCAGACATAAACCTTTTTCTAGAATGTTCGATTCTTGGGGATTATCCCCCCTTCTCCACGTTAATATAGTTTTACTCTCATCAAATAAAATTCCCTAGATGTACTCTCTATGTTACCATAGTTTTATTCTCATTCGATAGAATTTCCCAGACTCACGCGTTGTTTATACCCTCATGGGAAAAAATCCCCAAGGTAATCGAGAGGTTTCGAGGGGAGGTAAGATGATGGAAGGCTTGCATCGACCCTGAATGAGTTTAAGCCAACAAACAGTTCGCGGAATCGTCCGACAAGTTTCGATTTGACATAGAGAGGTCTGTGTCCATCGGATTCCGGCGCGACGTTGAATTCTGGAAGGTTCTGGAGCCGTGAGAAATACCTGCTTTGAACCTGAATTAATTTAGGCTGACAAACTATTCTCGGAATCGTCCGACAGGTTTTTCGACTTGACTTCGAGAGGCCTGCGTTGGTTTTGACTTGCTCTTCAGATCAAAGAATGTATCATCAGATTTATCAAATTAAAGTTCTTGGAATTGTGAAACGGATGCCGCCAGATATCGCCGACTTAATAAAATCACTTTCGTACGTTTCGAATTGTTTGTCATCACATCCTCACGCATTTTTTTATACTTGGGTCATCGCGTGCATGATGTCTGCACAGAACGGATATTAGATTTCAGTGTTACCGACAAGAGCATCACCATAAATGGTGCCACCTGTTTTTCCGGTCGATTTTACCGACAGGGAGTTCGATAATGAGATCGTGTGTTGTCAGTTAAGCAACCATTTTGAATTTATTCTTGCAGATGAGTAGACATCTTGAATTTTTTGTCGTTGGATGGTAGATATTTTGCCGATGGAAATATTATCACAGGTGGTGGCCACTTTGTTGATCAGTCATTGTTTTATTGGTCTGGCCTGTTTTGTTTCCAATGACCATCGCAAAAGGGTGTTACCTTGCAATCTTACCGACAGTTGGTGTTACCTGCGAGGGACAAGAAATTAACTGTACTGCCAATCAATGTTACAGACGAAGAGTTAAATAATTGGCTTTTTTTTCTCCGTTAGATGGATAGACATTTCAACAACAATAGTGTTATTATAGGTTTTCACAGATGGGGCCTTCTTCATTGATTAATCGTTATTCTATCGATGTTGATTGATTTTGCTTTGTTTCCAAGTTTCACCACAAGATGGCTACTATTTTATTGGGTGGTAGTGGTGGGAGAAACATAATGTTTGAAAATAACGGTTATATGCTTTGAATAGATGTTTTTATTCATCAGTAATTACATTTAGTTCCTAACTTATACAAAATAATAGTAAAAGATCTGTAGAATTCGTCTTGACCTCATAGTTTACATACGTTAGGATCTTGGAAATGCAAGTCGATGAAACAAAATCAAATTTTGTTCAATGTCAACGTCTTGGTTACACTTTGGACCCTCCTCGGGACAAATTTCTGCATTGTATGCACATCTACATGAACATAAATGATAATTTTCAAACACGTATGCCATACAAATTTCAAATAACCTGTGCAGTTTGATATGATGCTGACCTTCCAACATTCGAACCATGTGCGTAAGACTCGTTTACCATCCACCATCAGATAGAATTTTTTTGAAAAATATTCACAGTTTCATTACCACTCGAGGAGTCTTCCCTTCATCTTACTAGAACAATTTTTTTTACACCGAATAAAGATTATATCATAAAAGAGAACATACAGCGACGATTAAAAGGGGGGCTTACCTTACACATAAACAGAAAACGGTGAAGGATTGACCAAATGAAAGCACAGTCAGATCATCAAGCACAAGGAGGAAGAAGAGCAAGGAGTCAACAACGTAAAAACGAAAAGAACAGTCGTACAATCAATCAACAGAATACTGTTGGTAACTTATCCTAAGGACAAGCATCCTTTATTCATTTAACAGAAGTATCAATCAACTTCTTTACATCTTGTCTCAGGTTGACTGAGTTGATATGACTCAAAATGTTACATATTTCAAAGATAATAGGTTTGTAATATCAAGGTTCTTCATACAAGGTTTCAACATTGTCATAATCAAACAAGAAATCAAACTGTACTGCGTATTCTGTAAAAGTCGTATAAGGGCCTTCATGATCTTTGATATTATTTTTATGCTCGTTTAACCTTACAACAAGGTATCTCCTAGTTTGACCAATATAAGGCTTTTCACAATCTTCGAAGTTAATCTAATACACTAGCCAAGAATTCATTGCCAAATCTAAAGGAACATTCGTAAACAAAGATATCACATCCAAAGACACCAAAATGTACCCTGGAGGTATATCAAAACCTCTGATTGAGTCTACCAACGCAAAGCTATCCTTGATATGTGATTTAGCAGTAATTGGTACCATTTTTAACCAAGAATATAATACTTTAGCTAACTTACATGTGAGGCTGTTAATAAATGATACAAGGACCTTGACCGGTACAACTTGTTTATGAATTTTTGGTAAACCATATCCTATGATGGGAACACTATTGTCCCTATGTAAATTGCATTGTAAGATGCCTAAAATAAGATTATTCTGATTTCAGTTGCTAACCCGTTGTTGTAAGGTGTACGTAAGATCGTCTTCAACCACTTTATAGGTGTTGGTATCCATTAACTGTGTCAGCATTTTGTTTTACATGTTGCCTCTGTTTGCTTTTATGTACAGAAGGTTAAGATGTGCTGAGTGGAATTCTTTCGAAACTTTTCCCTTCATGCAAGGATTATGTTTGGAATACACATTCTTATTCAGATGATCTACTTTGGCTTGGTTCCTACAGTCTAAAGGTGACACAGTGATATTCGATTCAAAATCAGCAATTAAAATACCCACAGGAATCGGATCTTTCATGAAAGGTAGACCGTAACGTGGGCCCAATCAACACACGTTTTACTAGTTCAGGGATTAGTATATGAGTTATATTAGCCAACCATTCAGAGTTATGACTCACTAGCGAGGTCTTCTTTTTTTTTTTGTTTATTTAAAGTTATGAAAATATAAATCTTGTTGAATACTTTCGAGATAAGTGTTTTCTAACGTGAAAAATACGCATATGGATCGAATTTTGGAAGTTCAGTAGCATAATTAATTGCACAAGTTATTTAAAATTTCTATGACGAATGTATTTAAAAATTCTTCTTTGTGTTCACGTAGATGTGCATTCAATAAAAAAAATTTGTCCTGAGGAGAGTCCAAAATTTGGCTGGAACGTTGGCATTAAAAACAATTTGATGTTCTTCTATCGACCTGCATTTTTAAGATCCTAACGTACATGATAAAGGATCATTTAATGCTAAATTGAACAACTAGTCATATACATATTTTCTTAACGTCTTATTTCGAAATTGACTGACAAAAATTTTTTCACCATGCTACTAATCGGAATGTACTCAACAATACGATCGTGCAAGATCATGCAATAGGCTGCAGACTTTGCAGAAAATTTCGCGCCTGCTTCAAATTTCAATCGAATATCCAACGATCCGGTTTCCAACGATTCTTTCTGTTTCAAGCAATCAATAACGATGAGGGGAGAATGGTTCATGAATCCGCTTTCCAACTGCTGAGGTTCGGGCTCCTTGTTGCGGTAAGATTTTTGGAACTTGACATAAATATCGTAGAGAAAAGCGTATTGATTATTCGAAATATTCAGAATTGAATTTACAGAGGGGTAACACTGTGACTTGAGAAAGAGTTTTACATCCCTTATCTTAGAGTGATCAAATTCACTAGAATTTTCCAATGCTTTGGTTTTCCTCGCAGTTTGGAATTCCATTACGGCATATCTAGGCTTTTCTGGCTGTGCCGATGTGTTGATCGCCCACACATGTAGCGTCGTTGACGGTAGCATCGGATACACGTACGTTTCCCAAAAACGAAAACTCATGGCGGGGTCCTTGGTGATGTGATTGAGTAGCTGGATTTTTGATTCACAGGCTAGTTTGATGTAGGGTGGCAGCCACTCGATTATTTTTAGGTTAATTTTAGACTTTTCAGTAAATCGTAGCATTTAATTCAGTGTTAGTGTGTGTGAGAATCAATGCATGTTTGGCATTGACGACGACTTGGCAATAATCCTCGGCGAATCGCAATAGATGATGCAGTGGTATAACTACATAAAAATTCTTAGCATGATCGGTCATATTGATATCGGCATCGCTCAACAAACCGGTGTTCTCCAGACTATGCTGCTGTCCGGGGGTGAAGGGTGAGTGACATTCATAAAGCTGATGATGCTCACATTTAGATTCTGATCAATTTCGACACCACTGAATTCGTCACGCATTTCCTCAAATACATGGCAAACAGCCATGTGACCGATTTTGTAGCAGTCACCATTGAATAATCGTCTTTCGTCACTTCCTCCGAATGCGTGGGGAACTCTTCTCCAATAGCACGCATTTGTTCTGATTTTTAACGGAAATATGAATTTTCCCGTTTTTCCCGAAGGATGATGATGCAGATGATTGTTCGGCGTGAATTTCAAGATGCGCAATCGATTTGTCGAACGTCAGGGCTTTCTGGATTCTTGATATTTCTGACATGCCCCACGCACAGGATGCACGGAATGAAAATTTACTTCCCAAAATTTGCACGTAATCGAAGACCTGAGCTCCGGAGAAACTGAACGTTCAGAGATGTCAGCTTCGTCGAAAATGTCAGCTTTGTCATAGGTGCTGGACGAATAATGATTTTTGGCCATGACGTATCACTTTACTAACTTTTGCTCGATATTTTCGTCTCAAATATGATCCTCATTATTTGAGAGATTTTATCTATAAATGCACAGTTATCGTTTCTCTGCGAAAATTAATTAACTCGTCGACTTGATCGACTATCCATAGCTACATATTTTGTATCGACTGTACGGCAATTGGGAGGTAGATGATGTTGGCAACTGCTTCAATAATCTTATATCCCGATGGAACGGTAGGGAAAACTTCATGAATCGTATGAGCTCGACGCTCGTTTATGTAGTCCCTGTAGTTATTGTGGGAGTATTATAGCAAGCGGAGAGAGAGAGAGAAGAAAGAACGGATGAAAGGACAGCGACTCGAAACATATAGACGGATTAGGCACTAAGCCTCAATCCTCTGGCCATGGAGAACCGTGACATGGTTACGAGGATAGACACCCACGAAAAAAGAAAAGTATTTAACCTGGATGAGGTCCTGAAAACGATATCCTCAACGGCTACAGCTTTAGGATCGAATACATCAAACGTGTTGGGATTCTCCACGCCGAAAGATTACGACTTGCGGATTCGCTTGCTCTGCATCCACGATAAGATCTGGACATACCTTTTTCTCTCCCTCAACCGCACCATCGCGCATCATCGGCGGACCGTATGCTGGCCATAGCTTCATAACCAGTGAGTGAGACGAACCGACCCATTATCGTAAAACGTATATTTGATTGACTGCCGTTTCTTCCGTTTCATTAACGTATGTTATTTGATCTTTGTATCTTCCCTTTGACAGTAAGGTAAATGCTCCATCTCAGTTGGTAAGGTGCTGTAATAAATTTATTTTCGGTAATCTCCAACGCATCGGTTACCTCCCTTCTCCTATCACCTCCTTGATTTAATTTTGAAGTCCTCCATATAGACGAATAATAATATCCAGTGATAAATGATTCTTACATTATGTTACACTCAACGCGTAAAGTATTGACTTTCAATATAGCCAATGGTAATTTAGATTTATCAATCACGTAATAGAGTTCGTCGCTGAGGCACATTGAAGACTATGTTTCTATATATATATTGTGACGTGGTATTTCGTACCCCGTCACATTGTTTAATTATCGCACTCCACTAGGTACAAATATCGCTAAAAATAACGAAAGCACGCCTGAGGCCAATACTACAAAAATGAACGACTGATTATCTTTAAGTTGATTTCTCTTTATTAAGCTAATTTTATTTTATTTTCTAATTCTGTAACGCTCTACGAGAACCACCTACGAGACCTCCGCTTCAAGATACAAGGACACTGTCTGCCAGGGGTCACGTACCAGCTCAACACCGACCACCACCGACTACAGACGAACGAATACCGCTGGAACCACTCCCGATGGATGCCTATCTCGTTGTTGAACAGGGTCGTGCGTGATGCACAAATAGTACCTCCGACTATTTAAGACTTATCGGCCAGGAGCCGAACTACGAATCAATGCTTCTACCGCTCGGATGCATCGTCAGGCGGCGTACAGGGCTGTGCGTCAAAAACACAACAAAGCCTCCCGTCGACGATACTTATCAGCCTGGAGCTGAACCGACCATGACATCTACTAAGTCAATGTCTATCAAATAGAGGACGGTTTTCTCTTCACGAACCGTCCTATCGAAGGACTGCGGCGTGGAATAGGCTAGACTATGCTGACCACGTGGATCTGGTGGATATAGTGTGGGGATCCGGGTCGAGGCCCATCACCACCAGATCGTTCCGGCATAAGGGCTTCAATGAGCGAGGGCCGGGATGCACCGCCGACGAAATAGATATAACGGGGAGTACCAGTAAAGCAAGGAGTGAAGTACAGTCGGTCGCAAGTCCAAGAGATCGGTGACGTAATATTGTCGCACACCTCAATATCGCAACACACGAGCGGTACGACCTCCCCTCTCACCAACGATACCGCACAGCTGAGGGAAAACATCTCCGACCACCTTCCGACGTCCCGATACCTCGATACCTGTCGTCGAGGAAGAAGAAAAACAAGCGGCGAGGGATTATCGCCGCCTATCCGTAGACCGGACCTACGCGACCTGCTGACCAATTAGAATACCGCAAATTTGAGGAAAAATCACGTGACAGCAGCGCGACGAAAATCAGGATCATCACTCGTCTCGACACTCTACGTTCAGTTTTCGGTCTAAGAAGACGTGCTATCGCTATATCGTACCGCTATTATTATCTCTTGTATCTCTCGTATCGTAAATTCAGTTCTCGCTTTTGTTACCGCATCTTCGGTGCCTTCTCTATCTTCTTTTACGTAAGTGAGGTTCCTTTTCTATTTTTTGAAGCCACGAAATTACTTGCAATATATCGTATCTTTATCTTTATCTCTCTCTCTTTATCTCTATCTTGCAGTTGGTCTGCGTGAGCCACCTGGGCTCGTACCTTATTCTCTATCATCTCTTATCTTGTCCCTTTCTATTCCTTATTGCAAGTAACTTCGCGACTGGTTAACTGTTACTTACTCATTGTTAGTGACTATTGCTCTATTTTGTCATCATTCTCTTCTAGAATATCTAAATGTCTAATATCGCTGTGTAGCAGCGCGTTCCGTTAAATGATCAATATTTATCTTAGCTGTTGAGCATTGCTATTTCGCTATATTTTCTCGGATTAGTTCATATCTGTTTCTTTACCTATTACCTTTGATTGGTTTATCTTAGTGAGCGATCTTACATTGCCGCGGGGTCCCGCTCGTCGTTCATTTGACATTGGAGTATTGTGCCGTATCGCATAACATCTTTTTTATTATTTTCTTCGCTAATATCGCTGATCGTAGCTGTCCGTAGTCTCTTTGGCTTGTCGTATGTTGCATATTAATTCTCTTGAATATTATTTGCCTTATCTCAAATTATCTTTTATCGTACCGAATATTACCTTTCTTTCTTCTCGCACTTACCGCAAACTAGAGACTACGTATTATCTGTTAATTACTATATCTTATAATAATTTTCTACTTGACCTGTTGCCGTGAATTTACCTTGTAATTCATAATTCCCTGTCTTTGTATATTTCTGATAATTCTGGTAATGTGATAACTATTACAATTTTTGTATCTCGCATGTATTTTATAATCGCTTCTCATATCTTATGGTTCACTTGATCGATGCTTAATTTAAGTACCGTATATCTTTTTCTGTTCTGCCTATTCATTATAAAACCGTGTTAGTTATTATCGCGAATCATAGTATCGCGAGCCTACGCATATCTCTCGCTTATTCAGAAAACGTTCTGTTATTTATTAAATCTCTCGCTTAACTTTTCTCTGGCTGTAAATTAATTATCGCATATATCTTAATTGTATCTCAATCTCTGCAGTTGTTTGCTTGTTATTAAAATTTATCGCTTCTCAATCAATATATTCGATACCATTTCTGCTTCACCTGTTTCTTATTTTATCTATTGGGTTCGACCCCGCCCCTCTACCATTATCTTGTCTATACTGAGCAAGCTGTGCAAAACCGACGTAGAACCTGACCTTACCTTTATCTATTACCTTTACCTTTACCTTTATCTTTTTCTCTAATTATCTATTTTCTGACGTATGTGCGTCTGGCGCCCAACAATCATATTTTTCCCTTTTCTTATCTCTTTATATCTAATTATTCAGGTTAGTGACTGCGCCGTAGGGTAACCAATTATCTCACTTCGTTTAACCCTCGCGAAAAATTTTATGGTTACAATATATATGGCATGTTAAAGCGCGTATAATACACAACTTGTTATTCTTATTAGAGCGGACCCGGCCGTTCTTAATACTATATGAAGAAGTCATATTAATTATTATCGAGAAAAAATGCGAGAAAAAATGCCGGGTTCCTCTTTTATTGCGACGAAATAATAATACGTTATACCTAGTTCGTTTCACCTTTGCTGAAAACTATGCTATGGTTACCTGCCTAGTCAGATAAGGAATCAATCCGGGGCTAAACAAATGAATGCGCACAATAAATTCACTTTCATAGTTGACAATTAAATAAGGTATATTTCACAAAAAAAAAAGAGAATAACAAAAACAGTTTATAAAAATAAAATAAAACCTAATGAACACGAAGCTATTCTTGTTTACTAAAATGTTTGTCTCCTCAATACTTTGCTGCTCGTTTTAAGTATGATTAAAATTATCGATTAATTTTTTCTGTGAAAACTACATTATTCGACATTTATACGGCTTCGATAACTTAAATTCTACCTGTCTTCTGTATTTTCTATTTACTTTTTTCTATTAAATTTGAAATGATCAGTTTTGTTAGAACCAAATAAAGTTTTCATCTCTCTCGAATCAGACGAGCGCTTTGCCACGACTGCTCCCTATCGTTCAACGTGAGTCGGGTAGGCTCCTTTGCTCATATACTCTTGCTCTGGCTGAAGCAGTGCGTTCTTTTATAGCAATGATCTGAATATAACCGGACTATGTGGACTTGTCGCTGTTCCGCGTAGACGAGGTAATCTTTAGACCAAGTGAGTCAGTCCGGTCGTCTGTATCACCTATGCTCTGTCTCGTTGTTGTGTGCGTATATCGCCAGTACGTCGCAGTACTCAACCCTGACCAGAACAGTAGAGTAATTACACTGGAGAACCTGTTCTTAAAAATAAGTTAGCTTTGCAAGTCATTCTTTAATGGCCATTCATCTGGTGTTCCTGTGATATAGTTTCTACTTGTAAGACCTCGCTTCGTGGCTCTCCCGTATGTATCGTTGGACCGACTGAGCCTCACCATTTCGGGACGAGGCATTATCAAATAAAGAATGAAGTAACATCAAAAGTGTAAAATTGGTAACGAACCCGGACCCGTATTCATAATTTTGGCCACGACGAAAATTATCTCTGCGAAGATGGACAAAATAACGAAGTGGATAAATGAGAATCTAAAGAACGAGACATAATGTCAAATTGACCATGCAACTGTCGAATGTCCGAGAATAGCGATTCGGAGCAGATTACTGTAACAGAATCGAGGAAGAATGTTGAACCAAAGGTTAAGGTGGGTTTGGTTTATGGATTAAATGAACCACAAATCTTCGAGAAACTACAGAAACGAGGGGTTACGAAGGCACCAGATACAAACAGCGATGCGTTGAGAAAACATCTTGTCGATTTATTGCGTAATACAACGGAAGCACAGAGCTCGCAGCAAACGGAGCCAAATCAGCTAGAAGTGAATCAACGGCAAGAAACAGACGAAGTTCTGAATCTGGTACCAACAAGAGAGAAAATGGTAGACAATGTGCCAAATTTATATTTTCAACTCGGTCAGGACGACGGAGAAACATTTATCAATCAACTGGATTTATATAACTTAGCGAATGATGTCGGTAACGAGAAAGCAGTTGCCATACTGCTCACCAAGGTAATTCCAGAAACATATAAACTCATTTAAAACTTCTGTACACCAGTAGAACCGAAAGTGAAAATCTTCGCATAATTTAAAACATTAATTAAAGAGCACTTGTACGCTAAGCCCTCGGAAAAGATGAAGAGGTACAAATACAACAACCTCAGCAAACTTTCATAGAAAGCGTCGCAGAGTATGTTGCTAAATCAAAGAAATTAGTCTACGATTGCAATTTTAGCAACCTCAAAGAAGCTTCTGGAGATCAACTAGTTTGTGAATTGAGAAGTGAAGATACGATTTCTGAACTCTTTAAGAAGAAGGCACTTGCATAAGGTTCAGCGTAGAAGATAGCATGCGCTTCGGAGAGGGCAAGCGCCAACGCGGAACTCACAGAAGGATTGTAACAAATATTTCCTTATTCTCTAAAATTCATTTCTTATTCATTCTTTCAACAAATCTACGATGCTCACATAAGCTGTAGCACCTGGCGTGGGTTTATAAAAAAGGAAAACAGAATACTTTGTAAATACCGACTACACGAAATAACTAGTATCTGCCTAAATCTAATACCTCAAGTTTGTAAATATAAAAGCCCAAAAGAGAACACATAATAAGTTACACTGAATAAATTTGAAAATTTGAAAAGGCCAATACATTATGACGTGGTATTTTATACTGTGTCACATGAGTTAAAATGCAACACTCCTTCACTCCACAGAATAGCGATGAATGTGACGAAGTCTGAGGCCAATGCTCCGAAGAAACGATTAGCTAATTTTGAGTGAGGTTAATTCATCAAGCTAATATTTGCCTATTTTTCAATTTTTTATTGCACTACGAGAGCTATCTACAAGAAAATCTCTTCGGAGAACTGGATATCGTATGGTAGGGTTCACGGACCACATCAACAGTGGCGTACCGTCAATCACGAGGATAGAATACTGCCAATCCGACTCTACATGGATGCCTGCCAAAATTGCGAACACAGTCGTACGTGCGTGGTGTGAAAGACAAGCTTCCAATTACGTAGACTTCTCAGTTAAAATCCGAATCATGGAATACCGCCATCGCCGCTTGGATGCGTCGCCGACGGTGCCGGTCGTCCAACAACGACACTTATCAGCCTGTGGCTGAACCAACCATAAACCAGCCTACCATTCAATTAACCATCAACCACGGGCGTGCTTGCCTGATGCACACGTTTCATCGAAGGGATGTAGCGTAAGAACATGTTCAGCGTTAGTAAGTGGTGGATTACGTCAGCCTGGTGCATTCGGCATAGGGACCCGAGATAAGAACCATCTCTACCAGAACGCCTTAGTAGGAGCATGTTAGAAAGCAAATCCGAGCTGCACCACCGTATAAATAGTTGGCACAGAGAATACTAGCATAGCGAGGAATCGGAGTAGGATCTGTACCTTTTCAATATCGATACCACAGTACCGTGAGGGGTACCTTTTTCCCTCTCATGCGTAGTGCGAAGCAGCTATCCGCGAAAGCTCTACATATCGATAGACGGATCGATATTTCAAAATACGACTACGCAGGAGAAGAAAGCCTTCAAATCTCTGATTGAACGTATTTAAATAAATCATGGGCTGAGAATACAAGTGATGTAGTCAGTTTTACTAATTTTTTAGGTTAATCTGATTTACAATCATGTGTATTCTATATCACTTCATATAAATACAATCAATACTTGGGATTTTCAAATAGTTCATTCATTGATGAATAAAGTACAACTGACTTTTTGAAAAAAAAGCAAAAAGCAGAAATCCTGGTCCGTTTGTAGTCCAGAAATGAAAATGTCCGCTTCAAGTGAATATGAAATACAAATTAGTAAGATAAAAATGACGTAATAGTTTTCAACTCAAACAGGCAATGGTAATTAGGTCAAAGTTACAATCAAAATTATAATACAGAAATACAAATATTTATGAAAGAAGTTCGTGACCAGGAAGTACTTCCGTCCGAAATGCTGTACTATTAACAACACCTAAGCATGTACTGGTCGTCATTTTCTAAATTCTTCCTGAGGATGGTCGGCAGGGCCCGGCCGAAACGTTGATTTTTATTCTCACGTCTTTCAAATTATTAAACTTTCTTCTTCCTGACCGGAATTTCGACAAACTTCATCTTCAGAAATACAAATGGTATACAATATGTACCATCGGAAAGAAGTCAAATAATGTGTTCATCAAGATTATACATTGTTTTTTAGCTGACATATATTCTTCACCGAGAAATGTTTTTCACGATATATCTGTGCATGTCCTAAATACTTTATCAGTACTGTAAGTACATCTGACTTAATTCGCATTCAAAATTTTACTTACAGTTGTAGAGAATGTGTGGCCGTATAGGGACATGGAAAATTGGTTAAAATATTCGGCACTGACAAGGCATAAGCTGAGCAGCTTAGCCACCCAGACAATCTACTTCATCCATTTGCATTGTGAGATTTTTTAACAAATTTCTTCTAAAACTAGTTAACCCTTTGAGGGACACGTTTGAAAAAAAACCAGTCATCAAAGTCAAAATGGTTCAAGGTATTTTTGCGGTCACTGGTTACGAATCTGAGGTTGGATTTACAAAATTGAAGATGGCGGATCTAGGATAGCAGACGAAATTTTTAAAAACAACCAACCTATACCAAATTTGATATACCGGGGTTTTTGGAGCCGCTGATTATGAGTCTGAGGTTAGATTTGCGAAATTGGAGATGTCGGATCCAAGATGGCGACCAACATTGTTTTAAATCATCTGATTTATGCCAAATTTGATGTTTGAGGGGTTTTTGGAGTCGCTGATCACGAATCTGACATCAGATTAGCAACATTCAAGATTGTAGATCCAAGATATCGACTATTATTTTCAAAGTCCTAAATAAAGAATGAAATATGGCACTTCTTCTCCCTCTCGACGTGACCCAGAACTGACTATGTGGATGTGAGAAAAAACTAGTTTCTTTTTTGTTTTGTCTCTTTTTTTTACTTTTTGTTTTTAATGATCTCTCATTTTTCCACTCAGATGGAAAACACTGAAAAAACGACAAAGTTCTGTGCGACAATAGCTCTAGTTATAAGTATTCAAGAGTTAATATTAATTGCACGTTTGTATTCGCCATCTAGTGGTAGAATGTGGAATCCTTCGCCATTCGCCTTGTGCAAAATTATATTATTCACGTACTCAGAGCACCGTGAAACATAGGTTTGTCAAATTTGATTGTTGGGTTATTGGGTTTTAGGGTTATTCAAAATTCAAAATTTTCTTTTGAAAAAACCTGCTTGAAAAGATTTTCGCTAACGTACATTAAAGCATATACTCCTGCATTAAACTGTTGGAATGCTACATCAGCTTCGTATTGAAAAAAATTTTCTCTCAAGAGCTAAGGTGAAGATGTGAAATTAATTCATGAATATCCTTTAAAAAACACTTTTATTGAGTACAATTCTCAGCCTACAGTTGAAAATCACTTCACAACGATAGTACAGCAATTTTATTCAACAGTATCGTAACTATTGTTGTAAGGCTTGTATGCCAACGATGAGCTCCATCTTTGAATTGTGCGAGATGATAGGAACGGGTCATCTTTTATACCAACTCTTTCACTCTACCACTGAGTGAGTTGTATCCAACAATACGATCGTGAACAATCAAGCAATACGACGATGTTTCAGCGGATAAGTTGGCTTTAGCTTCAAATTCAAGACCGATGTCGACAGGTCCGTACTTCAAAGATTCGTTTCGTTTTGATTAGTCGATAACGCATATGGGGACGTCTCGAACGAATTCACTCTTTGTCAACAACGGCTCGGGGATCTTGTCGTAGTAGGTAGCTTGGAAATTTGCGTACATCTCGTACAGGAGCGCGGACAGATTATGACGCATGTTGAGGTTCAGGTTAATGTACGGATAAGATTGAAAGCTTCGGAATAGCTTGACGTCCGTGATATTGCAATGATCGAAATGACTTGCGTTCTTGCCGGTCTTGTTCTTCCGACTTGTTTGGAAACCCAAAATGACGTATCAAGGTTTTTCAAGCTGAGTGGAGGTTTTCACAGTCCAAACGTGTACAATTCCCAACTGCGGAAGCACATCGAAATAGGCGGATCTTTTTAATTGAAATTTAGTAGGTCAACTTTTTTCTGATCCCCGAGTTTGGAATACGGTATTAGCCATTCCGCTGCATTGATCATGATTTTGAATTCCTTCTCTTGAGTCTGCATGATTGCGTTGACGTCAGTTTTTGATTTCGTCAAAATTAACTCATGTTTAGCGTTGACAACGATCTTGCGGTAGTTTACAGCGAAATCCATTCTCATGCTGAGCGGTATCTATACGTCAAAATTACCCTCGAAATCGGTTAATTATTTGTTTTCTTTTACATCAAGCAATCCAGCGTTCTCCATCAGCCAAGTCTGACCAGGGTGCAGGGAAGCGTAACCCTTCATGAGACTTGTCAAGCCAACGTTCTTGCTTCTTTCAATCTCAACTGCATTAATTTCATAGCGAATTTCTTCGAACAAATGACAGATGGCGTTGTTTACGAGCTGTGTGTTCACAGTGTCTGTACCATCAGGTTTGAAGGAGTCGTTCATGGATATGTACCGAAATTTTGTTGGTTAATATGCATGAATCTTGATGCTGAACGGTAATTCGAATTTCATCGCTCGTAATGCGCAACGGATTTGTCGAAGACGACTGGTGTTTAAATGTTCAAGATTTCTTCCTCCATGGTACGTAGCAGATGATAAAACAGCAAAATCGGATTTTTAGTTGTCGGAAATTCCTCTTCGAAAGGTGTCAGTTTCAGACCCGGAGTTATCAGGAACTCCACTTTTCGAGGTGTTAACGGTTCGAGAATCGATTAATGACTGACCTGATCGGGGCATACCGACTTACTGATATACCTACTCTTTGACAGTCTGTTATATAAAATTCCCATCGTTTATTGCGATTTGATGTGTAGTCTCACAGTAATAACTTCTTTACGAAAATTAACCAGGTCTCTGTCTTGATCCATTTACCGGAGCTGAACGTGATATATGGTCGTGATGGTGATCGGATGATGAATGACGTGCGACGGTACTTCTACGAACTTATATCCTGGTTGGACAGTCGGGAAAAACTCGTGAATAGTGTGTACTTTACGTCCATTGACGTAGACGACCGTTGTAATGCTGCACTTAACTCGCTACGTGTGGATCTTGAGTATGGTTACAGGCACGTCTGATTTGTGGGTTTTATCAACCCCCAATACACGTGGCGTGAATCCCGAAAGTTGAGCACTGGAATCGTTCGGCTCAAAGTTGATCGAATGGATGCATGTGATTTCGCTGCGTAATGTATTATTGTTGGGTTTGATGCCGAGCCTAATATCTGTATTTCTTAACATGTTGTGGAGATATTTCTCCATGTCCTCGATCTCCTAGCTGCCGGTAGGTATGGTGAACACTTTATCAGCTACGTGAATTTTATTGTGACCAACATTAACGTTTGGTTAACAATTCTACCCAGCCAAGAGCATAACTTTTATCGCAATCAAATTCGATCAGTGAGAAATATTGTACTTCGAAAATCGAAGAGGTTCCCGAAATCGTTAACGTCAACGAATTATCCATGACTGCGAGTGATGGGCTGACTTTGATGAATCATGCACCTTGTTCATATAGCTCACCACTCAGAAATTTCAGACACAAGTATTCGCATTCGAATGTATCATAATCCTGGTACCTTTCATGATTGTATTTAACATTACCAACGCCAAGATATTTTATGAGGAATAAGGGTGGTTGAAGGTTGCCGAAACTGTCAAAGTAATCAATATCATTGTCGCGTTGCTTGTATGCAACCCAGTGTGTTCCCGGACCGTCTTTGTCGTCAAGGTGAATCATAGCTGACTCGCTTTTTCGTGGACCGTTTTCGGGCATTTCATTGCGCATGAAAACACCGTGGAAATGCGGAACCTTGAAGATTCTTGCATATTTCAACAAGTCCCAATCAGTCAACGCTGGACGTGGTAGCATCGCATCTAGTTTTTCGAAAGATGGAGACTAAGACCTGTATTGTCCGGTTTTATATGAAGCCCTTTGCCCAACGCGATAGCTTCCATAGTTTTTTTGTGTCATTTGCTCTCTCCCAGTTCGTGTCTAGCAGAACTTGCATCGTGCACAGCTTTTGCTATACCTGCCGCACCACCGGCTAACGCGCCTGTAGCACTAAGTCCAGCAAAAATAGGAATCAGAAACGGTAGAAAACCACCGACTTTTGAAGGTTATGGTAGGACGCGAGGTGTTCGCACTTTACATTTACCACCCGCTTTTTTAACGGTGTTCTCAGCTCCCTTCAGCGCAGATTCGATAGCCACTTTTGCATTGTTCCTCGGAACCATAGAACGTTTTGCGGCATTTATAATTTTTCTCAAGGTCACATTTTTTGACTTTCGAATTCCCATTCCGAGTTTTGATTTTACTTTCATTGTATTAGCTATTGCCCAAACGGTTTCCTTCTCACCCAAATTTGCGTCCTTTGCGAGAACCCGTTTCCAAGCTTTCTCAGCCAACACTCTATCAGCCTCGTCTCTAACTTCAAGATTTTCACGGTTCTGCGAGTGAGCAATGTCGTGGTCCTTGCAAGCTGCGTCGAGAAGATTGATTCCCGGATCGCCCCGTGCAAGTCGCTTTGTTAATTTTGTACCAGGCCCACAGTACTGATAACCAGGTACATGCAATTCGACTGGGAGGCTGTTGATGATCTTATTCACTAGACCCTTGCCACGATGTTGCCGCCTGCTGCTTCGTTTACCTCTGTACGCGATCATGTTCGTGCGTCGACTGAAGAAAAGTGCTTTGGAACGGGGTATTTCTAGCAAATGCGATCAGTCATGTTCGAGATGTGGTTTGAGAAACAACCAACTAATTTTCCCGTGATGAATTTTGCCAAACTTTCGGAGCAAAATGTCGAAAGGCACAAACGGCACTGTGAATTACACCCGAATAGTGTACGTGCAATATTCTGTGGACCGTCGAATTGTGGTTAAACTAATGCGTTGCTCACACTTATAACCCTTTCCAACGGACTCAGATTTGAAAATATCTACATTTACTCGAAATCTCTCAACCAACCTGAATACCAATTGTTGAAGCAATTGTTGGACCATGTTGAAAATACGGAGTATTTTGCGTTCACTAAGCGTGAGCAAGTGATTACACCGGAAGAAGCACGGCTCAACTCAATAATCATATTTGACCATGTAGCGTGCGAGAAGCAGGACAATATTAGAGCCTACTTTTGCATGGGTAGACATCACGACGTTGACTGTTTCTATCTCTGTCAAACGTACGCGCGTATTTCCAAACATCTCGTGCGTGACAACTTAAACTTACTCACGTTATTCAAAAACGACGATATGAACCTGAGACACATATACAACGATCATGTTGACACCGATATGTCTCACACAGAGTTTAAAAGTGTGTGCTCTGCGTGCTGGAACGGTGAGAAGTACGGGTTTCTGGTGATAGACAAAGACAGTGAGCTCAACGAAGGACGATACAGGAGGGGATTCGATTCTTTTGTTAGCCTGAAAAAGAAATGAAAACCAACGTTTTTGAGCGAGAGACGCAGTAGCGTTGCAGAATCAGTTGCGTCAACATGCCGAGCTCTGAAATTTCCAAGCAAAAAGATGTCCTACATCAGATCGCTCAAGCAAGTGCTGCGACCCGTCGAAAACACAGACTGCTCAAGTCGGGCAAGGAATCTACGACTTAGAAATTGAGTGACGTTTTCAAACCAGTAGTGGCTCCGTTGCAAGAACTGGTTAATGTTACAAAAGATACTGAACCTGTAAAACAAGAGGTGGAAGAAATTAAAGAAGAAATAAAGCAGATGAAAAATGAAACGAAAAATGAAACTGTGTCGGAAATGGACGATTCCTTTCCTTCGGCAGGAGATGAAACAATCGTAAAAACACCGGTCGAGAAAATCGAAGACGAGTATTATGCACTGATGAGAGACGCGAAGACAAAAGGTGAATTGGACAACGTGTACGGTGTACGCAACCTCTCAAACGGACTAATGATTGGTGATTCAATGATATCTTCTGAGAGTGACTACATTCGTATTGGCGATACGCGTTACCCGAAAACGAAGTGTTTGCTGGAACTTTCGTTCAAAAGAAGCCTGACGGTTCTTCTGTGAGCGCTGGAAATCGGGAAAATTTTAAAAACATAATCCTCACAACGAACGCGCATAATAAGTATTACTCATCCGATGGGGCTGTTCGAAACGATAACAGTTACAAATTCAGAAATGTCATTGCCGAATTGATGGATTATTCCTCATCACCTCGCCGAAAGGGTGAAGGTCTACTTCCGCAAGCTATGATCACTCGACAAGGTGTTGAAACGGAATACGTTTTCTGGGATGATCCAAACGAGTTAGTGGAGCGTCTTCGTTGACTCCTGGCATCTTAGGCAGCGGGAAATCCGAGTCACAATAACGAAATAATCTCCATCATCGAAGAGCTATGCGAAGCAGGAATCATTTATTAAGCAGCTCCCGTCGTTTTTGCATTCATTACCGAGATGAGCGTCGACGTTTTTGGACGGCATCCGGATAAAAACACAGCCGCGAGCACTCGCGGTCCTCCGGAGCTCGGATTTCAAATAACAGCGGATGGGCATTACGATATACGGAACAAGAGACTGTCCAAAGTCGCAGATCCCGCAGAGCCGAACAATGCTGTAACTTTAAAAATCTCGAGACGAAAATTCAACGTGCTGCAAAAACAAATCGACAACCTTGCTCAAATGATCAAAGCTCAAGAGTTCACCACGGAGAAAGCCTTGGATACCTCTTACACAGACTTTAAAACAGGCAGAGACCTGTCGATTCGAAACGCTGATAACATTTCTCAATTGGACACCCGACTAAAAGCGTTGGAATACGAACGAGGAAAAGCAAGCACTGGTGACGGAATTGCATAAGCCTGCACGCCGGAATTACCCGCGTCGACGTGTAAACGTACGCAGCATCGAAGAGACCTGGCAGGCGGATCTTGTTGATATGACGTCATACGCTCGACAAAACAAAGGCTACAAGTACATGCTCACAGTCATTGATAGTTTTTCAAAGTATGCGTGGGCCGTACCAATAAAGAGCAAGTCTAGAGATGATGTTACGAAGGCAATGGAATCTGTGCTTGTTTAAGGACGGGTGCCGAAAAATTTACACGTCGACAGAGGAACGGAATTTTACAACTCGGAATTTGAATCGCTCATGACACGTTACGGAATCAAACTTTACTTCACGTCCAGTAATTTGAAGGCTTCGATCCGTGAACGTTTCAATCGTACGCTGAAAGGTAAAATGTGGAAACGGTTCAGCATGCAAGGAAGCTACAAGTGGCTCGATATCTGATCTGATATGGTTTTGGCTTACAACAACCTCAAACACCGAACCATAAGAATGAAACCGGCGGATGTCACCGTTGCAAACGAGAGGCTGTCATTACGTCAGGCGTACGGAGAGCTTCGAGCGATACCTGCTGTATCGGTGAAATTCAAATCCCTTTTTTTTGTCGTTTATTAGAGAACTATAATCTGTTACATAAAGTGACAATGAATAGTTGTGATGTTCAAAGGTATATTGTGGACAATGGTTTTGTCGTTAGCGGTTGCATCCAGTGATGCACACTGCACTAGTTTTGCTTGTTCGATTTATTTTCTTCTCGCTTATTTATCGCTTGTCGCTTGCGTTTATTCAGCCCGAAATCTTTTTCGCAGGTCTAGTGGTTTGTGTTTCCTGAGTCTTCGCGAGATCGTTCTCCGGTCAAGGAGATTTGATGCAAGCAGGTTTGGGTGGTTGGCGAGTCGAGTTCCGTAGCGTGTGCATTGTTCGTTTGCCACTTTTCTTATGGTGTCTATACCAAGTTCCTTGTGCAGCCTGGCGTTGGTGACGTACCACGGGGTATTAGTGATGGCGCGAAGAGCCTTAGCTTGGAATCGTTGTAGTATTTCAATGTTTGAATTACTTGCAGTTCCCCAAAGTTGTATCCCGTAGGTCCATATAGGTTTGAGTATCGTTTTGTAGATTAGTAGTTTGTTGTGGAGAGATAATTTCGATCTCTTGCCTATTAGCCAATACATGTTCCGTAGGTGGAGGTCGAGCTGTCTTCTTTTGTTTTTTATGTGGCTGGTCCAGGTTAGCCTTCGGTCGAGGTGCATGCCCAGGTATTTCACTTCGTTGACAACTGGGAGAGGTTGGCCATTCAGAAGTACTGTTGGACAGTCCTTTATCCTCATCGTGAATGTTATGTGGACGGATTTTGTTTCGCTGGCCTTGATCCTCCATCTCTCCAGCCATCCTTGTACTTCGTTTAGTCCTCTTTGGAGTATTTCTGATGCTGTATTGGGGTCCTCGTGGTTGGATAGAATGGCTGTGTCGTCGGCGAATGTTGCGATGGTGGTGTTGTTGTACACGGGAAGGTCAGCTGTGAAGATAGTGTAGAGGACAGGGCCTAGGACACTTCCTTGTGGAACTCCTGATCTTATTGGGAAGAATCGAGATTGTTCTGATCCGTGCTTGACCTGGAATTTCCGGTTGCTCAGATATGATTTCAACAGCAAGTAATATTGTGGTATGAGTGCTTTGATTTTGTATAGCAGGCCGGGGTGCCAAACTTTGTCGAAGGCTTGCTTTATATCCAGGAATACTGCAGAGCAGTATTTTTTTTCTTCGAGAGCGTTGGCTATGGTGTTGGAGACTCTGTTGACTAGTTCTACCGTTGAGTGGTTCGTTCTGAACCCGAATTGGTGTCCAGGGATGATCCTACCCTCGTTAATTGGTTCTTTTATTCGTACGAGAAGGAGTTTTTCGAATAGCTTGCACATTATCGGGAGTAGGCTTATGGGTCTATAGGAAGTGACGGAGTTTGGGGGTTTGCCAGGTTTTGGGATCATGATAATTTGGGCAACTTTCCATTGGCTTGGTATGCAGGTTGTGCGAATGATCCCGTTAAAGAGGTTGGTCAAGTAAACAATTCCTTTTTTTCGTAGTTTTTTAAGGATTGTGCCAGTGACTAGGTCGTAGCCGGGTGATTTTTTTGGGTTCAGTTGATTGCGGATTGCGTGCCCAACTTCTTCTGGTGAGAAGTGCCTGATCGGCAATTCCATCGGCAGTGGGGATTCAAGGAATTCGTGTATGTTCTCGTCGTTTTGTTGCGTTTCGAAGGGAGTGAATACTTGCGCGAGATGTTCGGGAAGACTTCTGATTTTTCCTTGTCACTTTGGGCCCAGTCTCCATTGGTTTTCCTGATAGGTGCGTTGTAGTTTTGTGCCCGGTTGATCCTTTTGGTTGCCTTCCATATTGAGTAATCGGTGTTGGCCCTATTGCTCAGGTTTGATATCTATTGCTCAAAGTTGTGGTTATTGTGTTCGGAAATAAGTTTTTTAAGCTGTCGGGTCGCTTTGTTTAATTCGGTCTTGTCTAGTGGGCTCCTACTCAGCTGCCATCGTCTCCCGATACGTCTTTTTACGGCGATTTGTTGTTTTATTTGGTCGGGGTAGCTGTTCGTGGGTTGCCTAGCTGTTATTTCTGGTGTGGCCTCCCATCCTACATCCTGAATTAATTGAGTAAAATATTCCGTGGCGTCGTCTATATTCATCTCGTTTTTCAGGGGAACACTTGGATTTATCTTTTCCTTGATTATATCTTGAAATACTGTCCAGTTCGTGTGTCTGTTATGGATTGACGGTCGTTTGTTTATTTCGAAAATTACGCTGCTGTACGTTATCGTTACCGGTGTGTGATCGGAGGACAAATCAAGGCTGGTTTTTATGTTCGTGTAGCGTTTTGTTATACCTTTTGTCACGTAGAAGTCCAGTACATCTGGGACTTTGTTCCTGTCTGTTGGCCAGTAGGTTGGTTGCCCTGCTGAGAGTTGGTCATAGTTTAGAGAGGTTATCGTTTTCCATAGCCCGCGTCCTCTGGTTGTTGTTAGTCTTGAGCCCCAGATTGGGTGTTTGGCGTTGTAATCACCGCCGGCGAAGAATCGATGTCTCAGTATTTGGAAGAAGTCCGTGAATTTGTCCTTTTTTATGGTGTGTCTAGGGGGGCAATACACTGCGGCAACCACGATGGGCCCAGATGTCACGTCTTCGACTACTATACTCGTTGCTTGTAGGTAGTCTTTGTCAAAAGGTCTTAATACGTAGTGTTTTATCGATGTTTTTACGAAGATTGCCGTTCCTCCATGTGCAGTACCATCGGGGTATTCGGTGCTGAAGAAGTTATAGCCAGGGATTTTAATGTGGTTTTTGTCAGTGAAATGCGTTTCAGCGATTATCATGATGTCGATTTTGTTCGTGTTCAAGAAGGCAGTTAATTCCTGGCGGTGTTGAGCCAGGCCGTTGGCGTTCCATAGTGTTATTCGATAGGAATTAACTATTTTTCTGTGAACTTTGTCAATACCGCTGTTAGGAGTTTTAGCATTGTGTTCAAGAGCTCGTTCTATTGTGTGAGTGCTATCTTGAGTTCGTTGAATGATTTCTCGATAATATTGGATATTTCTTGATTTTCGTAGTGCGTATTTTGGTGGGTATTTGTGTTTGCTCCAGCCATTTGGGCGTAGGTCTGTTTTTGTGTCCGTGTTTCAGTGGGATTGTTGTAGTTATTGTTATGCCATGGCTGAATATTTCGTTCTTCTCTGGCGTTGTTTTCTTCTCGTAGGCCCGATCTGTGCCAGTGGGGTCTTTGGACTGTAGAATTTCTCTTCTCTAAGATTTCCTGGTATATACGACAGCCTCTGTAGTTTGCTGGGTGGTTTCCTTCGCAGTGTACACATTTTGCAGGCATTTCTCTCGTTTTTTGACACGACGATGTGCTGTGGTCGCAGCCGCATTTCACACACCTGAACTGCCGGCGGCAGTAGGTCTTAGTATGGCCAAATCTTTGGCACCGAGTGCACTGCACTATTGTTGAGTTTTTTTGTGGAGGCTCCACCGTGATTTTTGCGTTTTGCAAGAGGTCAATTTTGTAGATGTCCTTGTTGTTCGGGCCGGGTTCCAAGTCCACGAAGAAAAGAGGCAGTGGTTCTTTGGTTCTGTTACTTCGCATGTTTATTACGTTACGTACCTGGTGTCCTAGTTCTTCAATGGCACTTTTTATATCCTCTGGAAGGGTTGAAGGGTGTAGTGACCTTAAGACGACCCTGTATGTACGCTGTTGCTTCAGCTGATACGTATGGAACGATGCATTTTCTGCTTCGAGAACATGTACAATTTTCCGAAATGCTTCAGCATTTTGGGCCATTATTTTTATTTGTCCGTCTATGTTGAGGGTTTTGTGTGTGTACTCGTTAGTATTGGCAGCTGTTTCAAGGCACTTCACTAGGTCAGTCATGGATTTAACGTTTGGCACGAATATCGGCGGCGGTTTCGGGATTCTTACGTTTGCTTCAGAATTGTTGTTATTGCCTTGGCTTATGTTTTGATCGATACGCTCTGGCTGGTTTTCGTTGCTGAGAGCGGTGTATCTGTTTTCGCACTGTATGTGTGAAGTCTCTCCACCAGCGTTTTCCGTGCTCGAGCGCCTACGTCTTTTCCTCGGGATCACTTGCCATTTTGGCGATGCATTGCCTCCGGTAGGTGCATCTGAGTTTCTGGATAGAACTATTCTTGGGTCGTGGTGGTTGCTTGCTCCCAGCGTTGCGCCGGGAGGATTGTGTATTTCATTCAGGAGGGGATCGGTTCCAAGAGATCGACTCATTCGTGGGTTATGCGTTGGGTTATTTAATAATCCATTCCCTGGAGGATTGTCATCGAGATCGAATTCCATTTCGCTTTCGCTGTCTCCGTCACTCATATCGTTTCCGCTCATGCGGTTACGTGGAGGTTGGAATCACTTCACTTGAGGTTGAGCTTTCCTGCTACTGGTACACTACACTAGATACTTGTATAAGAATTCTCCGATTAAATGTAAAAACTGTAGGCTTGCTCACGAATGCGTCCGTCATCGACGGTGGCTCAAGCCGAAAAAACTCAAATCCGGCGACAAAGTTCGAATCAGCAAATTCAAAAATGTCTCTGAAAAAAGATTACACTCCCAATTGGACGACTGAAGTATCCACGATAAGTCGAGTGGAAAATACTCATCCTGTGACGTACAAGCTCAAAGACTACCGAGATCAACCCATCGCTGGTGGTTTCTACGAACAAGCGCTTCTCAAGGTTAAACATGCGGATATGTATCTGGTGGAGAAGGTGCTCAAAAAGCGTGGAAAAAAAATATGCGTTAAATGGTCAGGTTTTGACAATACACACAACAGTTGGATGAACGAATCGGACATGTAACATTTGAATAAATGAATTTTTTGTAAAAACGTACGTGCCTCTTTATTTTTGAGACAATCGACAGACATATGCATCTCTGTACAATTTTTCATATTTCGGAGCGTTTTTATTCACTATCCTACATAATAATATTTTATACATCATGGTACATTTATAAATTACAAAGCTGAGGTGTAGGGTTGTAGCCCCACGGAAGCGTGTCGGTTGTGTTTTGAAACACGATCCGCTTGTAGTCATTTCAGCTCACTGCCACTTTCTGCTGTTCTACGGTGTATACCTCGTGCTTTCGACTTAATATCAAATACTAATTTGTAGACAAATTTTCACGGTTCAAAACACATTCCAAATAATCGTTGAAAGTTATTTTTCTCAACGCTGATCCCTTGACACTTTTGGCACGTTTATTGTCTTTCTCATCTCCCAAGACTCAGAATGCGTACAATTGAGCTCTTGATCCTACAAATTCCAGCATTATTTTTCCTTTATTTTCATCTTTCATCGAGCCGAGAACTTTTTTGTTCGCTACAGGCATTTCATAAACGTTGTCAAGCGGATAATCAGACGTATCGAATTTGTGCAAGTCCTCCTTCATATGTTCGTATATGTCGGGGACGGTAAAATTGTAAATCAAACTGTCGGTATCCGTAAACATTAATTTTGGTCGATTGCCGAATTTCTGCTTAATATAATTATGATGAAAATCGTAGATATATGTTTTAGCCAGATCCATGATGGAGAAACCTGCACACAATGGTTTATTCAATTTGACTTCCGTCTTACTAATTTCACCGATAATTATATCATTGTCGGAAACGGTGCAGTTGTGAAAATTGGGTTTGGCTATAGTAGCCCTAGCACCGTATCTTCCATCCCATCTCGTGATCAGCCTGACATCTCTATACTTCCTAACATTTTCCATTATTTTGCCAAAAACTGCGTTGTTCATCAGTTTGTAAAAATTTTTCTCGAATTCGTTGTGAGATTTCTTGCGCAAATCGGTAATCAAATCCATGTCTTTTTTGAGCCACGGGGTTTGTCTGAATTTGAGAACTCTGTGAATTTTGAGTAATTTTAAGCCTAATTGTAAGCATTGTTTCAAAACGCTATAGTGAACAATGTAGTTTTTCTTGGAAAGTAGCGTGGCCGTCAATTTTGGTTGCTTACTATTCAAGATCGGAGGTATATAGTGCTCTGGACACAGTGGTAAATCCTTATGAATTTCATGCAGTTCCTCAGGATATTCCAAATCCACCTCTAGTATGTCACCAAACTCCGCATCGTCCGAGATGGTAAGAACGTCGCATTGTCCGAAGTCTGATAACCATTCAAAGGAACTATATGGCAGAGCAAAGCCCATAGCAGCACCGTGCAAATTATCAATGGCAAAGTACATGAGATAAGATTCTTCGACCTCAGGATCGAATTCCTCTCCCATGTACCTGTTGTTAGCCTTTGCGTATCTGTTCGAGCACTGTGACACACCACCACGAATACCCTTTTCGATAAACATAACCATGTCTATGTCGGTGAGAAGCTCGAGTTCGATGCCTGTACATTTTAACATTGCATCAAACGACAGACCGGGCGCGGTGTAATAATGTAACGGGTTCAGGTTGTACGTTGTCCAACAGCTCTGTCGAAAGTTTTGAAAAACGTCGGCTAGTAAAAACACGTCCGTCTGTAAATACAAGTCCGAATACTCTCTAAATGACAGTGATCACGATGTTTTACGTCTGTGAGTGTAAACGGTTTTTCATAAATGTGACACACTGTTGTTGAATGAAATTCGTTGATTTGATTGAGATTAAGCGCTTCCATCGGTACAACAGTTTTGAAATAAACTTCTAACGAATGTGCCAATTCTGCTAACTCATTCACAAACCATTGAATGCAAGTCTCTCCATGATTAATTTTGAATTTTGAGAGCGAACCGTCAAACGCACAATGTAGATAGTAAGCTATACTATACAGAAGATGCTTCTGATAAATTGTCCTTGTACCCATCTTTTTGAGCGTAGGTTCCAGTAAATATTCGAGATCCGCGTGAATACAGAATGGAACGGTTTCTTTGTGCTTGAAATTTTTGAATTTCAGTATTTTTTCCTCATCTATAGGTAGAATAACTTTGGTTTTGTTTAAATTTATGCAATCTACATTGTGCTTTGTTGAACATCTTCCAGAATAAACGTAAGTCAAACATCTATCGCACAACCAAGTACGACCATTACGTTTAGAAATTTGAGAACTCGTTAATCGAGACAGATTTCGAACACAAGTAAAATGAAAGATTCTATTTTTTTCATAATTTTCCATATCAACATCATCATCATCATCGTCAATGATTTCAGTTTCTATCGCTAAAAGATGAATTACAGGTTTATCAGACTCATTCCGACTAAGGTGAATCGGTACCATTTCACTTTTTTTCCGATCCCCTTGGTCTATACTATGAACATTTATTGAAAGACCGTTAAGCTTCTCAAATTTTGAAATGGTGCTTTTGTCTAGAGACATAGGAAACTTTATACCATCATACCGTAGCACTGAGCTGAAATGCGGGTACAAGCTGGTCGCGTTGGGATTGTTGTTGTCGGCTGGGAACAGAGCTGCGGTGACGACCAAAGAAAGCAGTAAGAGTCGTTGTTTCTGATGTTTACCACAGCCTTCTTATCACTGATATGCTTCGGTAACGGGGTGTATGTGAACACACCGCCTCGTAGTGGCAAGTACTTGTTGATATTCACAGTCAAATTGATTATTTCAGTCAGCGACCAGCCTGAATCATTTTCTTGGAAATCTTCCACCTTTTTCAACAAACGCTCCGTCGCGTTTTCGATGAACTATCCGTTGATATCCGCTGTCTGGAGAATGATTGCTTTTCTCGTATTAAAAAATTTGATCTCTTTCACCGTGCGATCATCTTTTCTAACTTTAAATTTACAAGCCAGGATAACGTTGGCTTTCAAGCTCCTGTCTTTCGTCAAAGCGTTTTTAAGTCTTGTCACAGCTAGTACCTTTGCGTCTTCTAGAAATTTCTCCACATCTTTAAGCTTTAAATTGATGATGGATCCAGTTCGAATTCACCACTCGAAAGCTGATTCCAAATTTTCCCGGTGAACTCGATCGCTTCTTCTTACTTTCCGCGTACCTCCACCCGTTTTCTGAAGACGTTTGAATTTTTCCGCGAGCGCTTTCAAGAGTCCGATCGTTGTGATAATTTTCGTCTTTTCTCCAATCGATGAAGCCTTTCGCAAAATTTTGTTCAGAAGCCGAATATTTTGACTTCCAAATTTTATCCATTTCTGAATCCCTGCTATTGATGATGATTCGTCCAAGATTTTGTACGCCGATTCCATAATATCGATCAATCTCAAACACTTCGCGGATTTCATCTTGAGCTTTTTCCTCACGTATATTTGACAAGTTGTGACCTAATGATCGTTTGCATTGACGAGCGTCCTTTTTATAGGGCAGCTGTACGTATGTTTGTGTATGCGCGCGCACCTTTTAGCATTCCCAGTGCGATAGTAACCCAACACCGCTGATCCATGGTTCACGGCTATCAGTCGACCTTGCACTCTGGTCTTGACTGAACCCATTCAAAATTCATCGTTGAGTTCACATGACAGTTACAAGCCAAAAAAATATCACGTGGTTGATAACAAACCGACATCCGAGTAAGTGTAAAACAATTTTCAGAACCATTGATTTTGGAATGTCGCGTGGTTGATAACGCCGGAAAGGAATGTGAGGCGGTTGATGTTACACATCAGCGATAGTTGAGTGAATAAAAAACAATTCTCGGAACTATTAATTTTGGAATGTCACGTGGTTGATAACGTGTCAAAAGAATGTGGGGGTGGTTGATGTTACACATCAGCAGTCCTATCGTGGGAAAGGAATGCGGGACGGTAAAAAAGTGCTCGTCCCCGCTGCGCCCTCCACCGTTGGCAGTCGAGCACTACAGACTTTGACCTTCAGTCGGTAAGATTGTCGGTAAAACAGCACGATTTTGACCCTCGATCGATAGGAGTTGTCGGTGAGACGTTTTTGACCTCAAGTCAGTACGGCAGAGCACGTTTTATCCGACGAGAATGGGGGTAACCTTCAAGGGTTTGCGCCTGGGGTGCGCGGAGCGGCTCGGTCGGTAAATAAGGTGTTTGTACTTATAACTTTCATAGCTATACTACTCGAGGGACAAAGAATAACCTAATTGTTGCTCAAGCCTGACGCGCGACCGAAAACGCTGAATATTCAACACATATCATTCGCGTCGGAAACAAAAGTAGAAGAATAATCAGCAAGACTCATAGAACTGGGCCATATCAAGCTGGTCCTCGTTAGCAAATAGGCGACACCTATAGTTGTGGTGATCAAGTCTAATGGGTCCATACTGATAACTTCAAGTGCGCGGTATGAGTTTGAAGTTAGTAACGTTACTTTAACGACGAATGTTTGGGAAGAATTGTTATTCGCAATATTAAGATTGTATAAAATTCATTTAATATCACCAAACAAAATATATTCATATTCTGTAAAAACAACTCCTTGAAAGTCATCTTGAAATTGCAAAATTACGATTTTTTCCTGATTTTGCGTAACTTCAAAGTCACTAACTTCAGCCTCTTCGCACGGTAAATCCTTAATGGGTGATTGATAAATATCTGCTCCCTTTGATCGACGAGGTTCTCGTTGCTCTGCAAGGAGGGAAAACTGTTCTTAAGTAAATCGGACACACGCTTCCATGCAAATTTTAGCCGACAAGTTGTCGTGGGCTTCTCTTACCATTAATACACACCAGGGTTTTTTTTGTATACAGAAAGATGCCAGAAGGCGTGGTTTCGGAGCCTGAAGACTTTAAAAGAAAAATGCACACCTATCCATAGGGTATCGCAAACACCGTGGTTTATCTCAATAATATTTTTTGTATCGGAAAAAATAAGGTAGAGCATTGAATAATGCTGTGCAAGGTATTAAACCGACTTAAGGAAACAGGACTTGAACTAAATTTCGAAAAGTACGATTTTTTCAAACAAAAAATAAAGATTCTGGGTTTCGTAATTGATGAATGTGGATTGCATAAAGATCCAAAGAAATTCAAAGCAGTGGTAGCAGTGCCACGCCCTGAAACAGTGAGGCAGTTGGCATCTTTTCTCGGCCTTGTGAAATATTATGCGAAATTTATACCAGATGGAGAAAAGTGTCAAAAGCCATTGTATAGCAATTTCAAAAGTGAAAAACTCGACGACCGAATGACCCGACGAATATGAAAAGTAGTTCAATTTAGTGAAACAAGAGTTAACGTGAGAAAGAGTCTTGACCTTGGTAGTACAGTCCAAGGTAATAACCCGTGAGAGAGAGTGTGAGAGAGAGAGAGAGAGAGAGAGAGAGAGAGAGAGAGAGAGAGAGAGAGAGGGCGGGAGGGAGGGAGGGAGGGAGGGAGGGAGGGAGGGAGGGAGGGAGGGAGGGAGGGAGGGGGGAGGGAGGGAGGGAGGGAGGGAGGGAGGGAGGGAGGGAGGGAGGGAGAGAGGGAGAGAGAGAGAGAGAGAGAGAGAGAGAGAGAGAGAGAGAGAGAGAGAGAGAGAGAGAGAGAGAGAGAGAGAGAGAGAGAGAGGAGGGGAGGGGGGGGGCGAGGGAGCGAGAAAGAGAGAGATTGATTGATTGATGTCGTTTATTTAGCCCATGGCTACTTGGAGGGAGGGAGGGAGGGAGGGAGGGAGGGAGGGAGGGAGGGAGGGAGGGAGGGAGGGAGGGAGGGAGGGAGGGAGGGAGGGAGGGAGGGAGGGAGGGAGGGAGGGAGGGAGGGAGGGAGGGAGGGAGGGAGGGAGGGAGGGAGGGAGGGAGGGAGGGAGGGAGGGAGGGAGCGAGGGAGGGAGGGAGGGAGAGAGAGAGAGAGAGAGAGAGAGAGAGAGAGAGAGAGAGAGAGAGAGAGAGAGGGGAGGGGGGGGGGCGAGGGAGCGAGAAAGAGAGAGATTGATTGATTGATGTCGTTTATTTAGCCCATGGCTACTTCAATGGTACATTTTACAGAGGTACAAATATGACTGTCACTTGGGAGACTTATTTTAGGTCTCGGCATTGAAGTACCGCGTGCATATCTGCACGGATTGCGGAAACCCAAGAAAAACCCAATCAGACCTCGTCTTAACAGTCAAATTACGGTTCATTGTTCACACAACTTTCTCATACATACATCTCTTTGATATATTCTTTCGCTTTACGTCTAAATGTGTTCACATTGTCAATTGCTTTTATACCGTTTGGTAAGTCATTACAAATTTTAAATCCGCTATATATTAGTGTGTTTTGTGATGTTGTTTGCTTACGCTTTGTGATGTGTATATTATTTCGCTGTCGTGTGTTATAACTATGTATTTCGCCAACTAGAGTTACACTTTCCGCAAGGTAAGATGGACATATCTTTAATTTAATTTTATGCACAAATATAAGCGTATTTAGAGTAATTCGCTGTTTAACATTAAAGAAATGTTATGCATTTAACATTTGTTTGATCGGTGTAAATTTACTACATCTAATTATCGCTCGCATCGCTCGATTTTGCACTTTTTGCAATGAATCATGTTCAGTTTCGCCAATGCTTAAGAAAATCGTAGAACAATAGTCAAAGTGCGGGGCAATCAGACTTTTATAAATAATAGTCCTCGTTAGCGGCGACACAGGGTCCCCAATTCGGAACAAAAAATTTACTTTTTTAGCAATTTTTTTAATTGTATACTTTACGTGTTCTTTAAAGTTTAAATGCTTGTCAATAATTATACCAAAGTATTTAATTTCGTCTACATTTTCAATTAAGTTATTTTCAATTTTTATATTACATTTAAAATTGTAACCAGAGGTTCGCACTCCTCTTACCAACATGAATTTAGTTTTAGCAACATTTAAACTTATCATGTTTCTGTTTATCATCAAATAGATACCTTATTTAAATCATAGTTAATCTTCTTTACAATGTCAATGGAATCAGAGCTACTATAATATATTATTGTGTCTTCCGCAAACATTTTACATTTACAATATTTTAATTCTCCTTTTAAATCATTATTATAAATCAAAAAGAGAAGTGGGCCCAATATTGAGCCGTGTGGAACACCATATTTCGTCTTTCTCTTTGTGGAGATCATAGTGTTAAACTTTACTTGCTGAGTGCGCTCAGTCAAGTAACTTTTTAACCATTTTAGCACATTATTTTTAATACCGCATTTGTTTAATTTTTTCATTAATATATTTCTGTCAATTGTTTCAAACGCTCTCTTAAAGTCCAGAAACGCAACGCCAGTTTTTAATCGATTATCACAGTTAATTTTCCATTCGTTTAATACATTTTGCAAGGCAGTTTCGCAGGAATGACTTTCGCGGAAGCCAGATTGCTCTGGCACTAGAATATTTTTATTATCTAAATATTTAACTAATTGCTTATGAACTACAGTCACTAGTATTTTCTCAAAGGTCGGAAATACATTTATTGGTCTGAATTCACTCGCATTTATTGTATTTTGTACTTTTTGAATAGGTGTAATTAGTGAATTTTTCCAATCAGATGGAAATTCACCCATTTGCAATGAAACATTTACTAGATTAACAAATTGATCATCGATATAAGTCCACGCTTTTTTAATTATTTCCGCATTTATTCCGTCTTCGGTACACGTTTTGTTTTCCAGTTTATTTACACTTTCTGTCAATTCTTTTATCGTAACTTTACTAAAGTTAGACTATCTATCATTATTACTACCATTGGTTGGTATATTATCACAGTTATTATTATTATTATTTTGATTAGAATTTAATATTGCATCGTTAATTTCATTTATACTGTTGATAAAAAATTTATTGAAATTATCAGCAATATCTTCATCCTTATCACAGATTTTATCATTAAATTTTACTTTACTTACGCTACTTTTTGATTTTTTACTTACAATTTGTTTTAAATGTTTCCACAACTTTTTACCATCGTTTTTGTTTATGAATTACCGTATCATTATACTCTCTTTTCTTTTGCTTAATTAATTTAGTTACTTCATTTATAATTTTTTTAAAGTTCTTCCAATCGGTTTTATGATTACTTTCTTTGGCACTTTTATATAATTCATTTTTCTCATGTTTTAAAGCTTTTATTTCGTCGTCGAACCATTCTTTACTCTTCTAATTATTAATTACTTCAAGTTTAGTCAATGGAACAACTTTGTTTAACGTCTGTTCAATTGACCCGATTATATTATTGGCCATACTGTTTACATTGTTTTCATTAGATTTATCTATCCTATTAATCATCTCATTTAAAATTTTTACAAATTTAACATTATCAAGTTTTTTAAAATTTCTGCCAATGAAATAGTTTTGTTTACTTAAATTATGTTGATTTTTGGGTAATTTAATACTTAGGATGTCATGGTCAGTTATTTTTGGGGAATCCCAAATGTCACAATTTAAAAATTCATTTGAAAAGGCTAAATCAATCATTGTTTGTGAACTGTTAGTAACGCGTGTAAACGTAGGGACATAGTTCTTTAGTACCATTTTACCCATTATTGATTGAAGCTTAGTTGAATAGTAACTATTTTTACTAATGTCAATATTTAGATCTCCCAGTAAGATAAATTGTTTATTTTCAGTAAAATCATTTATAATTTCTTGTAAAATATCCATAAAGAGTGCATCACTCGTACTTGGTGAGTGATACACTACTGAAATAGTTATCTCATTCAATAATTGAACAGAAAACGTTAAGTTCCACGTGTTAGAGGAATAGTTTTTATTATTAATTATTTTAAACTGCGAGTCATTTCTAAAGTAAACAAGAATGCCACCCGTAAATTTATTTCCTGAGTTTACTCTTATAAAATTATAATTATCCATAATTAATTCTGAGTCATTTATATCGTCAGTTATTCTGGCTTCTGTTAAGCAAACAATTAGAGGTTTCTTGTCAATCATTAATTGTTCGATTTCGTCTTTATGTGCTAAATAACTTTGTGCATTGAGATGTAGTAACAATTCATGTGGCTGTAATTGCTAATTACTCTCTTCTGCTCTTTTCTTATAGCTCTCAGCAATTCTAATATAAATAGGACAACTTTTGTCAAAAGCATTGTGCTTGTCATCATAAATACTATCATTATTCTTTATCATATTTTTATGCGCACAATTAGTGCATTTTAACGCAGTTGATTGGCATGTTTTGCTGCTGTGTGCACCTTTACATTTGCCACAAGTGACCTTTCTCTTACAATCATTCGCGTAATGGTTAAACCCGCAACATTTAAAACAACGAATTACGTTAATGTGCTCAATCACTTTGCACTATTTTCATCCAATGGAAACTTTTTCCAAAAATAGTAAAACTTTTTGCAACTCGGGATTTACCTCAACAATTACGCTGAACTCGTCTTTCTTGGTATAGCCAATTCGCTTGACAAATTTCATCTCTACTTTCTGGCAGTACTCGTTCAATTTATTTTGTTTGACAATGTCATTGATTAATTGTTCATTTTCCAACGTCGCTTCTTCGCCCTCAATGTAAAGAATTTTAACAAATTGCTTTTGAGCTTTAGGAGCTTGAACTTTAAACTCTTCTCCGATTTTTTCTTCAAAATCCTTTTGTAATTGTTCTTTGTCATTAACATTTTTAAATGTTACAACAACCGTTCCGTTCTTTTTCTCTTTAATATTTTTGACTCCAACTCCAAGATCTTTAACATTAATATTACCTTTCACGTTGTTCAAATTCTCGTTTTTTTTGACACCGTCTTGGGCGGCAGTGTCGACCTTTACAGGCTTTACAACAATCACTACGTCTTTCCTTTTATTTTGAACGACATTAGCATACGACGCAACACCATTACTATTAGCTTGAACGTTATCATTAATATTTTGCAATTTTACATTTTCATTTGTTAATTCATTTACAGTTTGTTTCAAGCTAACAATTTCGCTTTGCAGCTCGTCAATTTTATCCGATAGTGGACGTACCTCGGCCCTAATTGCGTTCAGAATTAGCCGCCTTAGTACCTCCTCGTCACCGGCGTCGCTGCTGTCTATCCATGAGTCTTCAAGCCCCACCTCTCGTCTCGTTCTCTTGTTTCGGTTGCCGTCTTGTTTCTTCTTCTTGGTCTGCCCGCATGTGCCATCATCGCTGTTTGACCCCGTATGAGTCCCGTCGCATTCCATTGGAGTTGTTGTCTCTTTTTTTTCTGTTTTATTTGAATGGTCACAAAGTTGTTTTCGCAATCCACCATTTCGCCCTTTTCGTTCTTTGTTTTGTGATATTTGACACAGGCTGGGTGATATGCCTTGTCACACTTTTCACACACACATTGTCCCGTCTCCTCGCGACGTTGGTACGATACCTGCCGAGGGTGTAAGACTCGTCACCCCTTTGGTGGAGAAAAGGGGATGCCACGCCAAACGGGAACCCGCGCGCCAACTTAATATTACGCGGTGCTTTATTTTGAAAAACTTAACGCTTTATTCACGTGTATGGTTGTTACACCGAAGTTGAGAAGGATGAAGAAGTTAATAAGTCAAATAGTCGATGTGACGTTAAAGAAGTTACTAAGTCAAATCTTGGATGTGATGTTACTCGTTCTGTGGTTGTTGCTAGACTGACTTCCGTGATTGACAATTTCGAGATCCTTAGAGAAGAAGGCGTTGACGCTCACTTCATGATTCGAATAGTATGAGACCGATGATTGGTCAAACAGACCGGAAACCCCAAAAAGGAAGTCCAGAGATCGCTAATCACGGAAGAGTGGTAATTTAAATTGCCAGATGGCAAATCTGGCGAACATGCCAAGAACATAAGAAATGTGCGTAGATGCACTCGATAATAAAACTATATTGCTGACAGCTGGCACGCAGACTAAAAAGTGGAAGTTGTTGGATAGAGGGTGCCAGCTTATCAGACGAAGGTTTTATGGCCTTCGTTTATGGCGGTCAGGTACGAAAGCATGTTTCGCATCTGACCGTCCATCGGGTGAACATTTGGATATAAACAGAAATCATTGAAAGACCTTACAAACTATATTATGCTAACTATAGTCTATTTAGCCTAAATGCTGCTTGGTACGCAACATACTCCCCCCGTTGAGAGGGTTACCGATCAAACAAGGAAAACAACATTGTTAGCAGTTAGTTTACATAATCGTTTTAGAGTTTTCACTGCTCGTAGACGCGATTGTCCTTATAATATTCTCAATGGGCAGTGGTGCCAATTTTTTAATGCTTCGATCAAAGGTCCCAGTCGCCGTTTTAACCTGGACGGTCCGGATGATCCCGTCTGCTCCCGGATGTGCTGCGGTGACGCGACCCAAGTGCCATTGTAATGGTGGAAGATTATCGTTTTTAATGACGACAACAGATCCAACGTCGACGGTGTGGTCTCCCCTGTTCCATTTATGTCGAACATTGAGCTCATTGACATATTCCTTATGCCATCTTGACCAAAAATCTCGCCTGAGTTTCTGTACGTGTTTCCAGGTGGATAGACGGTTGGATGGTGTTTTGCTGAAATCAATCTCAGGCAGGCTAGTCATGGGTTCGCCAATCAGGAAGTGACCAGGAGTAAGAGCTAAGGGGTCGTTAGGATCCGAGGATAAAGGGGTTAACGGTCTCGAATTTAAAATACTCTCGATCTCAACTACGAGAGTGTTGAAATCTTCAAAGCAGAGAAGAACATTTCCGAGGATCCGTCTCAGATGGTGCTTAAAGGATTTGACCGCTGCTTCCCAGATGCCACCGAAGTGTGGTGATGACGGAGGGATAAATTTCCATTTGATCTCCTTTTCCAATAAGAACTCATGCACCTTGGTGTTATGTTCGTTTGAACCAAGTAACCTCTGAATGTCTTCGATTTCGGTTTTTGCTCCCACAAAGTTCGACCCGTTGTCCGAGCTGATGATCGAAGGTTTTCCACGTCGAGCTACAAAACGGCGAAGAGCAGCGATGAAGCCTTCAGAAGTCATGTCGCTGACGACTTCGAGATGAACAGCCTTGACTACGAGACACACGAAAACCGCGACGTATATTTTGACTCTGGCTCGATTTCGGAATCGTTTTTCCTTCATGTAGAATGGACCGCAATAATCCACCCCAACGTTGCTGAATGGTCGTGCTTCTGTAACCCGGCCTTTCGGTAGTTGCCCCATAATATAGTTTATGGTTGGTGGCTTTGCTCGCATACATTTTACACATCGAAGTATCATTTTGTGAACCTGATTTCGTCCGTCAATTACCCAGTAACGTTGTCTCAGGCTGTATAAAGTAGACTGGACGCCTGCATGGCCATGAGATTGATGGCCGTTTTCAATAATGAGGTTGGTTATATGATTCGACTTTGGAAGTAAAATAGGATGACGTTGATTGTGTGATATGTCTGCGTGTCGCAGTCTTCCTCCGACACGTAAAATTCCGGCTTCGTCGAGGAATGGACTGAGTGATAGCAACCGACTTTTCGAGTTGAGGGGTTTTCCGTTCTGTAGATCGTGGATTTCTTGCATGAAGCTGCTAGATTGAACCAAATTGATTATCCGTTGATTAGTTTGTCGGATCTCTTGAACGGTAGGAATGCCCTTAAATCGATTATCCTTTTTCATTCGTAAACAATACGATAGTATCCGTCGTAATTTGCCAATCGAAGACTATCGCTCGAGAATTTCGTGGTTGTTGACGGCAACGGTGAAGCACGTGTCCTTTCTCATTTCCTCGTCCAGTGTTGGAATTTGAATCTTGAAGTTCGGCCATGTGCTTTCTTCTTCCTTTAACCAGGATGGACCCGTTCTCCAGAGATCGTTTCGTAAAAATTCTTCCGGCGATTGACCCCTGGATAATTGATCGGCAGGGTTCTCGTGCGATCGCACGTGTCTCCAATCGTCCGGATTTGTAGCTTGTCGTATTTCGGCAATTCGATTCGCGACAAATGTTTTTAATTTATGGGGGGATGTATTGATCCAGTGCTGTACAATCGTAGAATCAGTCCAGAATATCGACCGATCCATTCGTACATTGAGCGCCTCCATAACGGTTTTATAGAGGGTTGTTAGCAGCTTAGCCGCGCAAAGTTCGAGACGGGGTATCGTTTGTACCTTTTTCATTGGAGCGACTCTTGATTTCGCGCAGACAAGTTGAGAGTACACTTCTCCTGAAGAGTTTGTTGATCGCAAATATATACAAGCTCCATATGCCTTTTCGCTAGCATCGCAAAAGCCATGGAGTTGTATTTGTTCGGAATTGCTGGATAATATTTTCCGCCTGAATGTCAGGTTGTGTAACTCGGAAAGATGTGACGAGAAATCGACCCATGCAGTGTGAATATTGGCGGGTAGCGTTTCATCCCAAGCCAGCTCCAGTTTCCATAATTGCTGCATGATAAGTTTAGCCGTAACAATGACAGGTTGGAGCAGTCCCAGAGGGTCGAAGATTTTCGCGACTTCGGAAAGAATAATTCTTTTTGTAGTCTTATTGGGAATTGCCATTTTCTTCACAGTGTAAATGATGGCGTCTTGCTGTGATTTCCAATAAATACCTAAAGTCTTCAATGTTTTGTCATCGCTGGATTGTAGTTGTAAATTGATCGACTGATCCGTCAGACCGCACAGGAGTTCAGTCGAATTGGACGCGTACTGTCGCAAGTTGAATTTGCCTCGATGCAATAGAGCAATAATTTCGTCTCTAATTCTGGTCGCTTCTTCGAGGGTCGGAGCTCCCGTGAGCAGGTCGTCGACGTATAAGTCCCGTCGGAGGATGTCTGCTGCCAAGGGAAATTGTTCCGCTTCGTCCATTGCGAGTTGATGCAAGCTTCGTATGGCCAGAAACGGAGAGGCTGATAGGCCAAAGGTGACTGTGTTCAGCTCATAAGTGTTTATTTGACCTTGCTCGTCACGCCACACAATTCTTTGATATTTACGGTCTTCGGGCCGCACTTGTACTTGAAGGTACATCTTTTCAATATCACTTGTCAATACATAGTTGTGGGTCCGAAAGCGCAATAAGATTGTAAAAAGATCAGCTTGGATTGTCGGGCCAACCATTAATGTCTGGTTAAGAGAGACACCCGTAGTGGACGCAGCTGATCCATCGAAGACGATTCGAGTTTTTGTCGTAAGGCTTGTTGCCTTGACGACTGCGTGGTGGGGCAGGTAAAACCCTTCTTCCCGGGCATCATAAACCCTTGACAGGAACCCCAAGTTTAAATACTCGCGAATGATCGCGGCGTAATTTTTGCGCAATTCTGGGTTGTTCTTGAATGTTCGTTCTAAACTATAGAAACGTTTTAGAGCGAGTTCGCGTGACTTCCCGAGAAGCTTGTTATTGGCCTTAAACGGCAGTGCGACGATGTATCGGCCTTCCTCGTTTCGGCTCACAGTGGCCGAGAAATGATCTTCGCAGGCTTGTTCCTCCTTAGATAAATGTTCGTTGGAAGGACCTTCGTCGATTTCCCAAAACGCAGAGATGTCTGGTGGAATTTCGGATAGATAACATCTAAAATCCGGTTGTGGTTTAATGGCAGGAGCCACATTACCCCCAATGACCCATCCAAGTTGCGTTTTTTGTAAGTAAAGATCCGGCCCGCCAGGTGACGATAAATTGATCTGCCCGATTGACAGGAGAGATAATGCCGGCCCTGCGCTAATGAGCATTTGAACGGGTGCCGGTTTATGAAAGCCGGGATCGGCCAGATTGATATTTGGAGGGATTGGTATTAATTCCCGCTCGATTTGCGTATCAGGCACGAGTGACGCAATGCGGGATACAGTAAGGAAATCCAATGTCCTGCTGTAATTGTTGTAACGTGAACTTATCATGATCGTGACACGTCCTTGGCTCTGTGTGGCAAGGCCGTTAAGGGTCCCGACCGATAGGTTGCATCGTTTTCGTGGTAATCGTAACGTAGCAGCGAAGTTTTCGGTGACGAAGTTAGCGGTAGAGCATGTGTCGATGAGAGCTCGGCAAGGTACGTGTGTTTTATGACGATCGGTCGCGTTGACCATTGCAGTCACCATAAGTTTACGGACCGAGGTATTGACGACGAAGCTCATACCTGCTTCGGTCTCCCTTGTCGGAGCCTCAGGTAGTCATGCTTCTTCCGTGGTCGGTGTGTCGACGATTACGCGATGAACCGTCGTATGATGTTGCTTATGGCATTCACGACACCGCCCCTTGGAGGTACATGACCTTGTTTTATGTGTTCCTCGCAAACAATTGAGGCACAATGATTCGCGCGACGCTGCCTTGATGCGATCTTCAATCGAAAGATCGAGGAATTTCGTGCACTGATGAATTGCATGCTTCTCTTGACACATCGAACATTTCCATGCCTCGTTGGTGGTGGTGGAAAAGGTCTGATGAGTACTCTTGCTGCCTGCGGTTGACAACTTGCCACCCGCGAGTAATGTTTATTGCCCTTGCCTGCCCGGCGTTGTTTGGGTTGGTTTTGGTTCGGAACAATTCGCGTGCTTAATTAGAAATTGTATCAACGATTGATACGACGGAAGTTTATTGTCCTCCAACGTTAACTCCCATTGCCGCGTTAAGAGTTTACTAATTTTTCTCATGATGAGAGAGAGTATCACACAATCCGATTTGTCGACTTCTTGGTTCTTCTTGGTTGAGTCCCTTGAGGGATCGAAGATGCTGTTGAATGGTGTCTACGAGGTCTTCTATTGCATCCGCATTTTCATTTTTCAGAGGCTCGAGATTCTCTAATATATTCCAATGTCGCAAAATTGTTTTCCGAGTATTGTCATATTTTGAAATTAATAAATCCCATGCATCACGGTAGTTGGCTTCCGTAGCCTCTAAGGAGTTAATTACCTTGGCTGCCTTGCCCGTTAAAGCCGACTGTAGGTACTCTAGCCTTTCCGAGTCTGATAAATCATCGTTTCGATTAATCATGGACATGAATCGCGTTTTGAAAGTCGCCCACGATTCTAACTGCCCGTCAAATGTCGGTGGGTTGAGTTGAGGAAGCCTTTTATGTCTATGTTCCTGACCCTGAAAACTAAAAGGGTTTGGACTCTCGCGACTTTCTGTAGACCGCTGTGTAGTTGGCGGGTTGCATGCACGTATGAGTGCTCTCGCGCGAGCCGTCGCGTCATAATAACTGTTTTCGATTTCCATTCGGACCGATTCGTGATCTTCTTCCGGTTGTTGTAATTCTAACATGGTTTGTACTTCGTGGAATTCTTTAAAATATTTCTCCATCCCCTCCATGCGGACTTCTAAGCGGTCAAAGGACTGCGAATTTTCCGCCGATTCGTCGAAATTCTTGAATCTGGTAATTTGAGCCTTAATCGTTTTTCTTCGTACCTTACACGCCTCGATGGTGAGTAGTGGAGACGTCGGTGTCATTGCGGAAACCAGTTCATTATTTCCCAGCATCGCGAATATTTTATGGACGTAGGAAAACAGGAAAATGACCGATGGAACTATTAAGGGATGTGTGGAATTGGCTACCCAAGTACAAGCTTACCGTTGATGATCAGAGATCCCGATGTTGTCTTCACTGAATGATGTCGGATACCCCGTTGACAATGATTGTTTCTGCAGTATGTAAAGCCTGCAGGAATAAAGACGACTGCGTCTGCGTGTTCACCGACACGCGCGCTATGGACCGCACTGTGAAGTGGTGAATGTTCTTTGTGTAAAATGACGGTGCAATACCGGAATCTAGCTCTTCTTAAACGAAGTTTTCCCGAACAAATATAACATCCGGCTCGAAGGACCAAAAAATGTCCCGTCTCCTCGCGACGTTGGTACGATACCTGACGAGGGTGTACGTCTCGTCACCCCTTTGGTGGAGAAAAGGGGATGCCACGCCAAACGGGAACCTGCGCGCCAACTTAATATTGCGCGGTGCTTTATTTTGAAAAACTTAACGCTTTATTCACGTGTATGGTTGTTACACCGAAGTTGAGAAGGATGAAGAAGTTAATAAGTCAAATAGTCGATGTGACGTTAAAGAAGTTACTAAGTCAAATCTTGGATGTGATGTTACTCGTTCTGTGGTTGTTGCTAGACTGACTTCCGTGATTGACAATTTCGAGATCCTTAGAGAAGAAGGCGTTGACGCTCACTTCATGATTCGAATAGTATGAGACCGATGATTGGTCAAGCGGACCGGAAACCCCAAGAAGGAAGTCCAGAGATCGCCAATCACGGAAGAGTAGTAATTTAAATTGCCAGATGGCAAATCTGGCGAACATGCCAAGAACATAAGAAATGTGCGTAGATGCTCTCGATAATAAAACTATATTGCTGACAGCTGGCACGCAGACTAAAAAGTGGAAGTTGTTGGATAGAGGGTGCCAGCTTATCAGACGAAGGTTTTATGGCCTTCGTTTATGGCGGTCAGGTACGAAAGCATGTTTCGCATCTGACCGTCCATCGGGTGAACATTTGGATATAAACAGAAATCATTGAAAGACCTTACAAACTATATTATGCTAACTATAGTCTATTTAGCCTAAATGCTGCTTGGTACGCAACACACATACAATTATTTTCAACTGCTGCTTGTCTTTTGCACAAATGTATTCTCCTTTGTTCGTATCGTTCATTTTTCATCGGTGGTTCGACAACTTAGTATCATGAAGTGACCGAAGTTCCTTAGCACCCCGTGTTGATTGCCACTATCAGATACCCGGAGCTCCGAAATGATTGTCAATTCAAACCCTTTGAATGTGTCGTGCTGATCGTTACATAATAAAGACGTCTGCGCAGTAAATCGGCGCAAGGCACTGTCGAAACCGTTTATTGCGAGATTGAAACACGAAAGTGGAAAAACTTGATAACAGACCGAAAAATGCACTCGCGAGTCAGAACCTACGGCTACTGATAAATAATTGAATTAGGCATCTGATGAGCCATAGAAAATAAAAAACTGATCCCTCCTTCTCGAGTGAATTGAACGGGTTTACACAGGTTGACGTGACATACGTCGAACCGCAGAGAGAGAGAGAGAGAGAGAGAGAGAGAGAGAGAGAGAGAGAGAGAGAGAGAGAGAGAGAGAGAGAGAGATGTTTTATTATGCCCTAGAACACTTTGGGGCAACAGAAAAACTACAGTGTAGGAAAAGTATTATAAAAGTATATAAGTATAAAAGTAAAATAAAATAAAATAAAATGAAATGTAATATAAAATATAAAATAATGAAATTTAGATACAATAAAGTAAAGTGAGTAGAGTAAATGAGAAACACAATCATGTAAGCGAAATAAAATAAAACAAAAATAAACTAGCACCACGCAATACTATTACTTCAGGTAGTTTAAACATAGGTTAATCAATCGGGCTAGCTAGGGCAGAAACCTCATTTGATAAGAAGTACTCATACACCTTAGCCTCAAAAACAACACATGAGGACGAGGAAGTAATATCAGGAGGAAGAGAATGCCATAGGTAAACAGCAGTGAGAAGGAAGGAGTTGCGGTAAATGCAAGTTCTATGTAGCGGAATATGAAAAGTATCAGCCATGCCCAGACGTGACGAATGACGAGTAGAATCATGATGTAGGGGAAACAGTTCGAGTAAGTACGACGGGGCATGGTTATGCAGAATATTATAAGTAACTAAAGCTACAAAGTACTTCCTCCTGTTTGACACTGACAGCCACTTCAACCGTAATCGATACGGGGTGATATGTACATCACCACGTAGATCAAAAATGAATCGTATCGCACTGTTTACCAGTCGCTGAGGTTTTAAGTCAAGCTCGTTTGACAAATCATTATAAACAACATAACAATAGTCAAGTAAAGGAAAAATTAGAGTAGAGACTAATTTTATGCGAAGTTCAGTTGATAGTGAGTTCTTATGATATTTTAATCTACGAAGTGTGAAATTCACTTCGCGAGATATTGTTGTTACATGACTAGCCCAAGAAAGATTTGCTTGCAATGTAACTCGCAGATTACGAGCCTCTAGTACATAAGGTATAGAGGTCTGATTTATTGCCAAGACCGGCAATAGTTTAAAGTCAATGGACTGAACGTTTGCTCCACTACCACAGATCATTACAGAAGACTTTGCTAAATTTAATTTAAGGCTATTTTCATTCGAATACTCAGATATCTGGTTGATATCATATAGTATCCTAGCTAACCCTACATTGAGCTCTGACAGGTGACAGCTCAAGTAGATTTGAGTATCATCAGCAAATACTATGTGGTCGGAATACTTGAGAGAAGCTCCTATGTCGTTGATAAAGATAGAAAACAACAAGGATCCTAATACAGAGCCCTGCGGAACACCCGATGTGATAGGAAGCCAGTCCAAAATATTTGTCTTATCTATGACAGTCTGAGTTCTACCAGTGAGATAGAAGTAAACGCAGCTCAGAGACGATTCAGAAAAACCAATGTCACGGAGCTTTTTCAGCAGAATGGAATGAGAGACCGTGTCAAAGGCTTTACTGAAGTCAAAGAGAACTAAAATAGTGACACGTCCATCATCAGCAGACTTTCTAATGTCATGGCAAAGGCGAAGCCAGGCTGTCTGTGTACTGTGAGCTGTGCGATACCCTGATTGGCGAGAATTCAAAATATTATAGTCAGTAAGATATTCAATGATCTGGTTATGAGCAATCTTTTCATAGATTTTGGAGAGTTCGCACAAGTTCGCAATTGGTCGAGTATCCGAAGGAGACAAAGGTGTATTTTGTTTTGACAAAGGTCCAATAAATGATCGTTTCCAACTCGCCGGAAAGAACGAGTTGTCAAAGCAGGGATTGAACAATTTCTGTAAGAAAGGAACCAGCAATGGAGCTGCTTTTTTAATAATGAAAGACGAAATACCGTCAGGTCCAGTCGAATGAGAATTAGAAATATAAGACATAATCAACCGGAGTACATCATTCTCCGTTACATGCTCGAACTGAAACAGATGATTCGAGGTATCATCATGGCTTTTAATTGACTGAAATTCACCTTTAGAACAAGCTGGTAAAGAACTAGAGATTGAGGAATAATAAGTTCAATTGATCAGGCGTGAAAAAATTAAGAGGGGAGGTTGACGATGTTTTTACTAGCCCAAGGGTCGCAAGCTCCTTCGACAGTTTGTTAACATTGTTAACATTGGCTAGTCTGGTAAAGTTGTACTCACTTTTCACACGTTTCAACTCAGACGTCAACTCATCTCTGAATTTTCGATAAATTGCATACCCTAATGGGCTATTAGCCCTTTTTGCTTGTTTATAAAAGACGTTGCGTTTTCCAATACGCAATTTTAATTCTGGTGTGAGCCATGGTGCAATAGGCTTGCGTACAATAAAATTCTTGAAAGGAGCATGAATGTCAAGAGCTAAAAAAAGTAAAGCTAAAAAAAGTAAAATACCTTCTAAGGCCTCAAGAAACACGTTAATATCATCAGAGATTGAGGAATTTGTGGGTACAAGCTCTACTATCTTAGCAAGAGATAATTCCACAGTTGTATTGAATGCACTAACGTCAAAATTCTTGAAGTTGCGGCGAACTATCATCTGGTCAGGATTCTGCGGTGTAATAAAGGCATACGAGAGTTCAAGAAGGTCATGCCCTGCGATAAATGGTGTTTTAGACTTTGTGAAGGCAATATTTTTGTCACTACTATCAATAATTATGACATCAATAGGCGTATCGGACGTGGATGTATGATGCGTCGCTTGGGTTTCAACCAGGTATAATGATAGGGAAGAAACCATCTCACTAAGATATCCAGATTCAACAGAGTTAGACAAAAGATCACAATTCAGATCACCAGCAATTATGACATTTTTGAAGGAATGACTAAACTCACAGAAAGTGTTAACATAGTCAGTGGAATAATCCACTTTTGGGTGGCCTGTACATGGACGTGAATAATATAGAGTCTTGGTTTGGATAGTGTATGTCAAGCAGGATAAACTCAGGTTGATTAGAATACAAACAAGGTGAAGCTGCTAATAGATTGGCTTTCAGTGACTCATGAATATAACACGCAACACCTCCACATCCCTTTCCTATTCTATCATGACGAATAATAAAATAGTTCGGAATCTTAACAAGATCATTAGAAATTTCAGGCTTGAGTTGAGGGACACCAAGCTCAGTCAGAACTTTAGTAACAACTTCTAACGGACTATCAGGAACTGTAAATGGTGTACCAGCAATGGTGATCTGGGCAGAGGAGTTGACAGGTGTATTGGTTAATGAATTTCGTAAAGAATCAATTTCCCTAGTAAGTATCACGTTGCTGGCTTCTAATTGTGCTATTCTGTCACCTTGGTCACTCACTGTTTTAACAATATTTTCGATGGTATTAAGCTTAGATGCCATATTAGAATTAAATGTATTCTGACAGTTGATGAAAGCATTAAGTGTATCAACATTTTTGTTTAGAAGGGCTGTTATCGAGTCAAGAGTTTTGCCCGATTGAGACATGACAGGTGTATCAACAATACAAGTCAACTGCTCTCTGATATTTTGATAACTGCTCGATGGCGTGTGACCAAGATTTTTATAACAACAAAGACTAGAGTTTCTACTACTCGTATAGTATCTGTAACACCCTGGATGAAAACTTTTTGAGCAGTCTACACACCTGAGTTTTTCACCGGCTACAAGCCGTTTGCACTTAAAGCAAGTATCAGACATGCAACCGATTTGGTGTAATGAGAAGTAACAAGAATACCAGCTGAGAGAAATGTCACAGAGACATGGTAAAAGGTCGTGTAGATACTAACACACCGCATAAATCGCACTCACAGTAGACACGCACACGCTGAAGCACACAGGAACCCAGCATTGACGTAAACAGGTACTTAAAGATTAATTCCAGCTTCAGAGTATTATTTCAGAGCATTTCACCCCGCTCGTCCGATGGGAAGAGGGAAGGTAGCATGGGAGTTGTAAACAGCGAAATCGTCCGTCAACTGCCAAGTCGTTCCAGTCACGAATTATAGGTTATGGAATACCAGTCTTCAGTTTCTTGCCTCCTCCCGTAGCTCAAAAGAGAGAGCAACGACGATTTTTAGCTCAAATTTTTGTGAGAGCGACGGGGGAGGAAAAAAACCTGGAAGCAGAGCCCGAAAACGGGTAGGAAACAGCAGAAAATGGGCAGAACAGGAGGGTAACAGAAAGTGAACTAGACAGGTACTCACCAAAAAAGAGAGAGAGAGATAGAGAGAGAGAGAGAGAGAGAAAGGGTATTTATTTGATCGCGGGGTAATACCCCCTAGCAACCATAGGCACACACACACATATGGCGGTTGGTGAACAATACCAAAATAATATAAGATAATACAAAAATTAAAAATAGAATAAAAATAAAAATAGAAATAGAAATAGACACAAACCGAATGAAAAGTGTACATACAGAGAGGGCAGCCACATTCTGCGCGCATAATACATCATACAGCATTCATCATACATCATACAGCATACATCATACATCATACAATACATTTGTTGATTTCAATAGTTTCACAAACATCACCCTCGCTACACACGCTCAGCCTCTTCCGCTCGCAGATCTTCTAGCAGGCCAATACGAAACACCGGCAAAGTGGACGCTGATGTAATTGACGGAGGCAAAGAGTTCCAAAAGTTAACGCCAACATACGCAAAAGACTTTTGATACGTCATGGGCAGGCATGGCCAATCCTTTGCAGGCAGGCAGCGACTGGGCGTTAAGGCCGCAGACATTGAGGAGCTCCGGGCGGGTCAGTGAGCGCTTAGGTTTGAGAACAGTCGTAGGTGTGAGTCATAGTAGGGCTCCGGTTAGGGTCGACAAGTCGGAAGAAGGCTGCAAGCGTAACGGTTTGATCCCGGGTCCAGGTCGAACAAACAACGCAGCATCAGATATCCACACAGACCTCGGGCTCAGCGACGGGATCTTCTTCAAGATCTGACTCCGATATCGGTGAAGTTGCACAGGATGCCTTTTGTTAATATAGACCTTTCGGTCCGAGAGGGCGGCATCAATTTCTGCAGCGCGGAGTTGAGGCTTGAGCTTCTTAGCCGCAATTACTTGATCGCACCAGGCAGGAGACCCAAGTATTAACAAAAGAGGACGCGCAGTGAAGGCAGGAGGAGAGCCAGGAGCAGTTACATCCAAACGCAAGGTTGAAGCACTAGGGGCACTCTGAGCTCTATAGCGGCCCATTCGGTCGAAGCGGATTATGGCATCAGGAGGCAGCTGTATATTAAGAGCCGCTAGCAGTTTGGTCAATAGTTCATCTAGACGCTCGCGATCAACACCATCTCGAATCCCTGTAATAATTAGTTGGTTCGCAACTTCATTGCATGCTACCCGCAACAACATAGCCTCATCAGCAGGTGCCAGCACGCCAGTCTGCCTGACGGCAAGCTTGCTTCCAATTTCGCTAATCTCCGCTGAATGGCGAGACGCTACCTCAGCCAGCGAATCAACATCTTTCTTTACCTCTGTTACGGTGGCATTGACAGTTTCGAGACCTGATTTGAGAGCTACATTATCGGCTAGCATGCTGTCAAATTTTCCTCGAAGATCCTCGACAACCGTTACGAGCGTGTTGACCTTGGCCGCTGTGGCTTCAAACGCACCAAGGCGAGTGTTCATAGCCACGAGTAAAGTTGACATTTTTTGAATTTCTGCTCCAATAGCGGTTGTAGAGAGAGAGAGGGAGGGAGAGAGAGAGAGAGAGAGAGTGAATGAATGAATGAATATACTTTATTATGCCCTGGAGAAAAACTCCGTGGGCAATGCGTACATCAAAATATAATGTAATAAAACTTAACCTAAGAACTTAAAACTAAGAAAAGGCGTACAAAATCAAAATGCAGAGAAACCGCGAGCACAAAAGTGTAAATAAAACATAGAAATTGTAATGTTTTGTAATGGGGCTCTCAAATAAATAACACTCGGGATCAGGCTTAACACTATAGAATAATTTTATTAGGAAACAAGTAAATAAGATGATTGCGTGTGTCACGCTCAGCGCTCGCTGACCAACTGCCTCGCGCTGTACCGTGACTACATACATTCTTACTTAGTATTTGTACATCGAGTAACGTCGTAAACACTACAATTCCTCCCTTTTGAAATACTGTTACACTTAGTTTTTCAATCGGTTTGAACGACGTAATACAATATCAGATTTGTTCGTTGTTACCTTTGGCACTGACTTATTTATATCATCAATCTCGGGCGTGTATCGGATAATTTGATCGACATGTCGTTTCCATGTTTTGTTGGGTGCGGTTTCTACTAGAAACGTTACCGGTGACAATTTCTTTGTTATTGTACCTGGTACCCGCGCTTTGCTTCTAACGCTAAAATCTTCAGCCATCACCGTGTCACCTATCTGGAATTCAACAATTCGACTGCTTTTTCTTCCCGCTATCTGTGCAGATTGCTGTTTCTCTACGCTATCCAATACACTCGGTCGTAACAAATCAAATCTAGTTTCAATTTCCCGTTTGTACATCATAAACGATGGTGATCTGCCAGTTGTACAGTGTTCTATTGATCGATAGTCGAATAAGAAAAGATTAACTGCGTAGTCGAGAGGTTTACCGGTTTGAACAATTTTATCGACTTTGTCCTTAAACGTGCCTACAAAGTTCTCAGCTGCACCATTTGTTGCTGGATGGTGCGGTGCTGTAAAACTCTGTCTAATACCATTTATTTTACAAAACTCTTGAAATTCTTTACTTGTAAATTGAGTACCGTTATCGGTAACTACGTGTCTTGGTAAACCAAATCGTGACAACACTTTTTTTACCTCCTCGAGTACTCGCGGTACTGTGGTACTTTTATTCATATCAATGACCTCTGGCCATTTCGAGTACGCATCAACAATTATCATAAACATACGAGTATGTCCGTGGAATGGGCCAAGGAAATCGATATGAATCCTACTCCAACAATTATCTGGGTACGGCCATGGCGTTAACGGAACACTCGGTGGTTTCTTTCTCTCTTGCACGCACACTCTGCATGCTGCCGATACATTCTGGATATCGTTATCGATATTCGGCCACCACACGTGACTTCTCGCTAGCATTTTCATCTTTACCACACCGAAATGTGAGGCGTGTAATTCACTTAACACACTGTTTTTCATTGATTCTGGCGCTATTATGCGATACCGCCATAACAAGCATTCTTTTTCGACATACAGCTCGTCTCGTTTCGCATAGTATTTCTGTTCCCTTTCACTCAATTCACTCACACTTGGCCATGTACCGTTTACATATCGAACTATTTTATTTAATACTTTATCTTTTTTTGTCTCTTTGGCAATTTCTACCGCGCTTAATGTTTGTAACGACTCTGATATATATACTTCTCGCAAAAATTAAGGGAACAACAAAATTTTCGAAATTTTTTGGTGATTTTCAACAGGCTTTATTTCAGTGAAAAATGGTCGTACAAGAAAAAAAAAAAAAAGCTTTTGAAGCTTGAAGACTCTAGTTTTTGAATTTTTTGGTTAAAAATTTTTCGAAGCACTATTAGCCATGCAATCCTTGGATAAAGCACGAAGAAAAAATTTTCAAAATTTTTTACATTTTTTTTTTCGCTGTACGGGCATGGAAAAATTTTTTCGAGCTAAACCAATGCATAGGTCGCATAGCCTGTTTATTCAGCTTCAAGATGCTTTTTTTTAAACCTCAATACGACCATTTGTCTTCGAGATATCGAATTTTGAATGCCAAAGGATCCTTTTTCACTCAACTGCCGATATCTCTGGAACTACTGGTCGCACAGCGAGCCGAAGGGCAGTTTCTTTTTCTGCAGAAAATTTCCTACAAAAACCTGTCATGGTTGATGTCAAAAAAAATTTTTTCCCTCCTGTAGCGTTAACGTGAAAAAAGAGCAAAAAAATGCCATTTTGCCTTTTTTGGATAATCGACTGTATCTTCGTCAATATTGGGGGGAAAGCTCAGGTTAGCAGAAAATTTTACAGCCTAATGTACCCCAAAGGTCTCTCTAAATCGGTAGATCGATCGGTTCAGCGGTTTTCCTGGACCGATTGATTGAAATTTTGAAAAAATTAAGAGAACAAGGTTCCTCAAGAAACAAAAACCTTGTTCCCTTGATTTTTTCAAAATTTCAATCAATCGGTCCAGGAAAACCGCTGAACCAATCGATCTACCGATTAAGGGGGACCTTTGGGGTACATTAGGCTGTAAAATTTTCTTCTAACCTAAGCTTTCCCCCCAATATTGACGAAGATACAGTCGATTATCCAAAAATTCCTTAAGAAACAAAAACCTTGTTCCCTTAATTTTTTCAAAATTTCAATCAATCGGTCCAGGAAAACCGCTGAACCGATCGATCTACCGATTCAGGGGGACCTTTGGGGTACAATAGGCTGTAAAATTTTCTTCGAACCTAAGCTTTTCCCCCAATATTGACGAAGATACAGTCGATTATCCAAAAAAAGGCAAAATGGCATTTTTTTACTCTTTTTTCACGTTAATGCTACCAGTGGAAAAAAAATTTTTTTGACATCAACCATGACAGATTTTTGTAGGAAATTTTCTGCAGAAAAAGAAACTGCTCTTTGGCTCGCTGTGCGACCAGTAGTTCCAGAGATATCGGCAGTTGAGTGAAAAAGGATCTTTTGGCATTCAAAATTCGATATCTCGAAGACAAATGGTCGTATCGAGGTTTAAAAAAAAGCATCTTGAAGCTGAATAAACAGGCTATGCGATCTATGCATTGGTTTAGCTCGAAAAAATTTTTCCATGCCCGTACAGCGAAAAAAAAAATGTAAAAAATTTTGAAAATTTTTTCTTCGTGCTTTATCCAAGGATTGCATGGCTAATAGTGCTTCGAAAAATTTTTAACCAAAAAATTCAAAAACTAGAGTCTTCAAGCTTTGAAAGCTTTGTTTTTTTATTTCTTGTACGACCATTTTTCACTGAAATACAGCCTGTTGAAAATCACCAAAAAATTTCGAAAATTTTGTTGTTCCCTTAATTTTTGCGAGAAGTGTAGTTTATTGATGATAATTCGTCATCGAACACTGGAGTTGCATCATTGATTGGAAGTCGTGAAAGTGCATCACAGTTACCATTTTGCTGTGATTTAATATATTCAATATTGTAATTGAATCGTGATAAGAAGTATGCCCATCTTTGCAGCCTACTTGCAATAGTTAAAGGGATCTCTTGCTTTGGACCAAAAATAAAAACTAAAGGCTTATGATCTGTTCTCAACGTAATCTCTTTGCCGAATACATAATTATAAAATTTCTTAAAGCCGAATACAATTGCACTCGCTTCCTTATCAATTATCGCACGGCTCGCTTCTTTCTCCGGAATTATTTTAGACGCGAACGCTATAGGTCGCTCGGTACCGTCTTTGTATTTATGTGACAGGATCGCTCCTAACCCGTATGTGGATGCGTCGCAGGACAAGATCAAATCGGTGTTAGGATCGTAGTGTGCTAACACTCGTGGCGATACCAACTCCCCCTTGACCCACTCAAACGCTTTGTCACATTGTTTTGTCCAATTAAAATTATCTGCTTTCGTACACTCATAAAGACATTTTAGTTTTTCTGCTCTCTGTGGCAGAAATCTCGCGTAGTAAGTGATCAACCCAAGAAATGAGTCTAATTGTTTTTTGTTTACCGGCGTTGGTGCTTCTATCATTGCTTTGACTTTAGTTTTTGATTTGTGAAGCCCATTCTGGTCTATAACAAAACCCAAAATGTCCAGCTTTTCTTTGAAAAAATCACATTTGCTAATATTTACTTTGAAACCATAGTCTTCGAGTCTTTTAAATACAGCGTTCAGCGCTTCTAAATGCTCTTTATCGTCTTTGCCAGTACAAAATATGTTATCAATGCACGGAATTACTCCGTCAATTCCCGCTAAGCATTGCTCAATCTTCCTTTGAAAATCACCCGGGCCCGACGCAATACCTTCCGGCATTTTAGTATACCTGTAGAGGCCTTTGTGCGTTATTATTGTCAAGTAATCTCGACTGCTCTCCTCTACCGGGATCTGCATGTAAGCATGCTGGAGATCAATCTGCGAGAAAGTTTTACCGCTTCTTAGCGCTAAAAAAATCTCATTGATTAATGGAATTGGGTGTCTATCTTTAACTAAATTTGGGTTTAACGTCAACTTAAAATTTCCGCAAATTCTTACTGTGCCGTCTGTCTTTATTACCGGTACAATGGGTGTAGCCCACTCGCTGACGTCCACCTTCTCTAGATGGCCTAATGTTACCAGTCTATCAATCTCGTTTTCGACTTTACTCGCTAATGCAAATGGCAAGTATGTAGCTTTCAATGCGACTGGCTGAGTATTTTCTTTTAACGTTAATTTTAACATTCCTTTATTATATAAACCTGGACCTTTACCAAACAATTTTGGAAACTTCGTTGGGAACCCCATCGTTTCATTTACTCCATAAATTTTGTTACACATATCTGCTCTCTTATTCAGTTTTAGAGGCCATAATCCAAAAACTTTTAGCCATTGCCTGCCAATTAACATTGGACCATCTCCTTTCATTACTCTCATTCCCAGTGAGGCTTTCTCATTGCCTATCTTTACCTGCAAATTATCCAGTGTTCCCACATGCTCTAAAGGTACCTTACCGTATGCGTTTAATGGACTATTAATCAACTTTACCTCGCAATTTGGAAAATATCTGTCTTTATCTCTCTTAGATATGATCGTTGCATACGAACCTGTGTCCATTTCCATTTTCAGAATCCTATTATTAATTAATACATCTAGATACATTGGTTCGGCTGTTATATTATCGCTACTGCAATTTGCGTTGCTGCTGGTCATCCTCGATGATTTTCTCTCGCGGCCATCATCCATCATGAAGAAATCGTTCTTGTCCCCTTGTTGATCCTCAGACTCCTGCTCAAGGTGTTGTACCGCCTTTTGTGCTGTACACACCGTCTCCAGGTGCCCTTTCCTTTTACACGAGTTGCACGTGCTGAACCGGTGATAACAATCACGAGCCCAGTGGTTGTTTCTTCCGCAGCAGAAACATGCTGACGAGCGCCTAGTATTTGCGCTCGCGTTTTCACTCGTCGAGCGGTTACCCCTATTCATCGGAGCTCTGTTCAGGTAACGCTGGTTGCCGCCCCTTCTACCTCGATCTGCACCTCTTCCTCTTGTGTGAAGTTGTCTCTTGTACTCTGGCTTTGAAGCCGAGCTTATTTTGTTTACTATTGTCTTTGATGGTTCTCCAGCTGCTTGGTCTGTCGATGACGCATACTTCTCGGCTGTTTCCAGCGCTGTTGCCAGTTTGTAGGCTGAGTCGTATGTTAATTTATCCTCGCGAAATAATAACGTTTTTGTAGTGTGATCTTTCAGTCCGCACACTAACTGATCGCGTAATGCTATTTTCGCGTCACCGCAGTTACAATTAATCGATAAACTTCTTAATCTTGCCGCAAACTCCGACACTGACTCTGTTTGAGATTGTCTTGCTTGATAAAAAGTACATCTTTCCATAGTCTCTGACGGCTTCGGGTTAAAATGATTATTTATTAATTTCACTAATTCTTCAAATGTTTTGGTGCTGGGTTTTTCGGGCGCGCATAGATCACGAACAAGTTTATAGGTATCGGGACTAATTTTCGTTAGCAACACTGCCGCTTGTTTTTCTGCCCTGACGTCGTTAGCTACGAAATATAATTCGAGCCTTTCTGTGTACATCTCCCAATCGTCCTTGCCCAGGTGAAATTCTAGGCGTGAAATATTAGAGTTGGTTTCTGCCATTGTGTGGAATTGTATTGTTTCCTTATTATCTTCTTGTACGCTGCCCTGCGGTTCGGTCTTGTCGACTTGTTTACTTTCTTTCTCTTCGTTCACCTTTCGTATCTGGCACCGTAAAATTTTTCGTAGTACGTCGATATTTGCCGCTTCGTCGAATTTTAATCCCAATTGCGTTAAAATTGCAATTAGTTTAGGTTTATTTAACTCTTGAATCCACGACGTTTTAGAGTAATCAATATCAATTCCACTAGTGCCCGACATTAATTTTGTCGTCCACTTCACAATTTTCCCGGTTTCCTTTGTGTAGTGCTTTTACGCTTACGTGGCTATCGAATACAGCGTGTAACGCAAAAATGGCCACTAAATTTGCACTATTAAGCCAACCCTGCACTATAGTTCGAATGAACCTCGTCGCCAGTTGTAATGTTTTGTAATGGGGCTCTCAAATAAATAACACTCGGGATCAGGCTTAACACTATAGAATAATTTTATTAGGAAACAAGTAAATAACATGATTGCGTGTGTCACGCTCAGCGCTCGCTGACTAACTGCCTCGCGCTGTACCGTGACTACATACATTCTTACTTAGTATTTGTACATCGAGTAACGTCGTAAACACTACAGAAATAGTGTAAAGAGAAAGAGTAAAAGAAAAAGAAAAGAAAAAGAGAAAGAGAGTGGCCAGCAAGCCGATTAACCGCACGCAGTGAATGCAACCAAATATATTAAAGTTGCGAAGCCAACAAGCGCGCCCGCAGATCCCTCTTGAAGGTGGAGAGACACTGCAGAGTTGTGATGCAAGGAGGAAGGGAATGCCAGAAATAAGATGCAGAGAGAACGAAGGAATTGCGTAATGTGGAGTTACGATGCAAGGGGATGGAAAATGTTAGTGTAGAGTGGAGACGAGTTGGACGAGCTAATGTAGGAGCAAAAGAGAAGAGGTCGGAGATTTAGGAAGGGACATTTAATTTGAGAAGCTTGAAAATAAGGATGCCCATGAAGTACTTTCTGCGATTAGAAACCGTAAGCCAAGATAAGCTATTGCGAAATGGGAAGATATGGATGTCACGACGTACGTTGAAAATGAAGCGAATACAGTTATTGATTAATCGTTCCAATATCAAGTTCTGTTCACCGGTTAAATCGATATAGGCGAGGCAACAATAATCAATAAGAGGAAAAACAAGTGCAGTTATAAGCATGATACGCAATTTTTTCGATAGAAGATTCTTATTATATTTTAGGCGAAAGAGAGTGAAGTTCACCCTGGACGAAATGTGCAAAATGTGCTTGTGCCACGAGAGGTTGGATTGCATAGTGATGCCCAGGTTGCGTGCATGCGAGACATAAGGAAGCTCATTCCCCCTGACTCTAATGCGAGGAAGAGTCGTAAAATCAATTTGATTGATGTAAGCACCACTACCCAAAACCATAACCCTTGACTTCGCAAGATTCAACCTGAGTCCATTCACCACAGCATAATCGAAGATATAATCCACGTCTAGAGTCAGATCGGATAGATCACGAGCCAGATCCCTGGGGTAGCAGGTAAGATAAATCTGTGCATCATCCGCGTAAGTGAGGTATTGGGTATAGTTCAGACCCATTCCAATATCACGGATGAAGATTGAGAAAAGAAGAGGACCAAGAACCGATCCCTGTGGAACACCCATATTGGTGGTGTAGCAGGAGGAAACAGTTTCCCTGTCATCAACAACTGCTTATGATCGCTTCGATAAATATGAGAAGAACCAGGCAAACACTCCATCCGAGCAACCCAAGAGACGAAGTTTACGTAGAAGTAGGTGATGTGGAACCATGTCAAACGCCTTGCTAAAGTCAAAGAGAACAAGCACCGTTAGTTTTCTGTCATCAACTGCCTGTCTGATATCTTGGTTAAGCTTAAGCAGAGTAGTCAACGTGCTGTAACCCTTCCTGAAGCCCGGCTGAAAAGGATCGGCAAGATCATTGACCTGAAGAAAGTCGGTAATCTGACCGAAAACAATTCGCTCCAGGGCCTTAGAGAGCTCGTAGAGGTTCGCGACTGGTCTAGTGTCAGAAGGGGACGACGGAGGCACATTTTTGAGTATCGGACGAATGAAGGCACATTTCCATGAAGACGGGAAATGTGACAGACGAAGACTAGCATTTAACATGTCCAGAAGGCTGTTAAAAAGAAGCGGGACAGCTTTATTAATCGCATTATTAGAAAGTAAGTCAGGGCCCTGGGATAATGAGGAAGAGTGGGGAACAAACAAAACTGACGACACTGACTCAGCGGTTATCTCGGCAATCTTAAACACTGGTTGAGAGCGAGACAGTGGGGGGAGACAAAGGAAAGATAGAGAGTCTGGATATGGAATATCAGAGGTTGAGACGGCGGAATGAAACTGATTAAGGCTATCGGGAGAAAAAAAGGAAAAGGGGGAAGATCCCCTAGCTTTAGTGAGACCAAGAGACGACAGCTCCCTCCAAATTCCAGAGGGATCAGAGATCGATGAGATGCGGGAGAAATAGAAATTATCTTTAGCGATACGTAATTCACTACAAAGGGCATTGCGATATTGACGGTAGACGGCCATGGAAAGCAAATCACCCGTACGCCTAGCTCGATTATAGGTATAGCGAATTTCTATGCTTGATTTTAGATCGTAGTAAATCGGTGAGCCATGGCGCCATCTTTCGGATTGTGGTCCGTTGCTTTAGCGGAGCATGAGTATCAAAAGCCTGAGCGATGGCAGATGAAACACCACGGACCATATTGTCAAAGTGATCAGGAGAGGAAAGAGTAGAGAAGGACGGAGCATTTAATCGGGACAGAGAAGATGACAGCGATGCCAGATATTCTGTCACCACAAAGCGTTTAAGATCTCTGCGGGCCATCGTGTGGGCTGGGCGAGGATCGGGTTGAAAATTGTTCGTGAGCTCGAGCAAATCGTGACCCGCAATGAAAGGAGCCGAGGATTTATTGAAAGAAAGGACCTTAGAGGAAGAATCGACTAGGAAAAGATCGAGTAGAGAGTGAGAGGTACTTGTGTGGAAGGTCGCTCCAGCCTCAACAATATGGAGAGTATGCGAGCTGGCAAATTCACGAAGTGAGTTTGATTCAAAATTATTCTGTAGTAGATTGCAGTTGAAGTCGCCAGTTATAATGATGTTTTGATAGTTTATTGCAATAGAAGAGAATATGTCAGCAAAATTATGAAATAAAAAGCCTTTTGGGCATCGATATATTGTAGCAAACAAAACTGAGCGGTCCTGGGCATTGCGAGTCTCCAAGATCAGATATTCCGGAGCATTGGCGAAATCAGGCGTAGAGAGCGCCAATAATTTGAAGCGCAACGGTTTGTGAATGTAGCAGGCAACCCCACCACCCCTCTTGCCGAATCGATCATTGTGTAAGAGAAAATAGTCTGGCAATTGTACGAGATCGTCTGAAATATTGTCATGAAGCCAAGTTTCCGATACTGAGATGATATGATAAAAGTTAAGAGCAACATGCGCAGTAAAAAACGGGAAATGGCCTAGGAGCGAATTAGCATTGAAGGACGCGACCTTGAGGGGTGACATAGACGGTTGCATTATAACATTGGGCAAAGTCGGCTTAGAACGTCGCCGTAGTCAGGCAAGTCGATTAAGATCCGACTCGGACTGGAGAATTATAATCTCAGGACAGCCTTCTCTCCGAACCTTGACAATACCCCGATTAGCCCAAACATAGCTTAGGTTGAGTTCACAAGCTCTAGATTCAGCTAACAGTAAGAGCTTATGGATATTAGATGGAAGCAATTCATTGATATAGATACGGTCATCACAGTTCAGAGAGAAAATGTCACGGACGGTAAGGACCCTTCTAGCTGACACTTTTTCGAGGACGAAGTCGCGAGTGGCCGATGATTTCAGGCGAACCACCAGCGATCTCTTGGACGCAGCGCTCGAAGTGGAATCACGAACGTGAAGATCGTTGGGCTGACCCGTTTTCGGTTTCATAACGCGTGAATCCAGAACATCGCCTAAGAGCTGAGAGACGCCCAGAAAGGAAAAGATAACACTCACAATCTCAGAGTCGAAAAGGGAGAGCTCCAATGGTAGACCGCGAACAACAAATTCCGTTGTCGTAGATAAAGCTGGTGCAGCTGATGACCGAGACAAGGATGAAGTCAAGGCAACGAAGGAGGCCATCTCCTGTTCGATTGCGGATATTTCTTCGACGTGTCGTTGTTTTATCGAAGTGATCTCCTCAGCCGACTCGAAAGCTTGGCATCCAATACCCACAACTCTCGACAAGATATTACTCTGACCAGCAGACAAGCCAGCAACATCCTCACGAATGTTGGACATTGTTTGAACAACTTCGGCCACCGTGCCTTGAATATCCTCATACTGCTGCATCATGTCGAGTTTGAAGGTCTCAATTTTTTGCTCAAGTTTAGCATCGAAGGCAATTGTAAGGTCAATTTTAAGTTTATCGATTTTTTTTATCGAGTTTGGAGTCAAGGGCCACAGCATTAGCCTGTAGCTGGCACATCACATCGTCGATCGTGAAGCGAGGTGCAGCAATAGACGCTGCAGTCGCAGTGGTGGCCATTGCAGTTGCAGTAGTTGGCGCTGCAGTCGCTTGCATCAAAGTGGGAAGCTCCAGATTCGAACGGTCAGGTGATGATGGGGGCGAACGCTCGAGTGTGGTCGACCGACGTCACATGCATTGTTCGCATATGAATGTTGACGAGCCAAATTCCGAGGGGTCGAATTTATATGCAGATTTAATGCATGAAAGGTGAAAGTCGCGCGAACAAACACCCGTACAAGAGGCAGAAGGCTCTTTGCGTTTGATAGCGCCATTGCAGATCGCACAATTAGGAGCCATGGTAATGTGAAATGAGAAAAATACTCAATCGATCGATCAGCGATCGATGAAAGTGTTCGCAAGTAGGCGATTTGAATTCTTGTAGTCTCAGATAATAAGAGAATGATCCGATAATCGACAGAGCTCGTTATCGATAATTGCTCGTAAAATGAAAAATGAATCCCAGCAGATGACGTCACGGTTTCACTCAGTGTGACACAAGTGATAGAAAGATCCCGACAGATGGCGCCACCAGTCCACAATGGAGAAAAGGCGAGATTGACAGGTGAGCAAAAAAGCGCGCCAACGAGCAACCCAAAGATCGAGGTTAGGAAAACAGTCAAATCCAAAACCAAAAAGCGCCGTGCAGAGGAAGAAAAAATGCCAATTTCAAGAGTGCAGTTTGAAAAAAGCAAAAAAAGAGCATGCCATACAATCTGTAACCAAAAAAGCCCGGAGGCAAAAAGCGGCAGAATTTGAGCTTGAAAGACGAGCCGAAGAGACACACAACAGGCTATACTCACAGAGAGAGAGAGAGAGAGATAGATAGATAGATAGATAGATTTGTTTATTTGTCCATGACAACGTTGGACAAGAACAAGACTACCTGCATTTACAGTCAAAACATGCAGGTAGACTAGACAATGACAGAGTGTGAACAGAAAAGATACAGAGATAGTTACAGAATTAGATGTGGAAAGAAAAAGATACAGAGTGCTTAAATCTAGGAAACCTAACCTAACTTAAGCTACAGGAGGACGAGACGAGGAAACCAGAACCAGCTATACCAGGGACGGAGAAGATGTCAGGCGAGATAAGGATGGGGGGGGACTACGTCCTGTCAAATTCCGTGTCGAACAGAAACTGTCGAAGGCGGGAGCGGAAAACGGCGACTGAGGAAGGCTCACGCAGTTCCTGAGGGAGAGACTCCAAGAAGAGGATACCGGAAACCGCAAAGGACCTGCGGTAGGTCTCGGTGACGAAGCGAGGGACAATGTGGCTACCCCTCACGAGCCTGCTGGATCCAGGTGCGCTGGCAAGGCGAACGACAAAGAGGGCACGCAAATAGTCTTGCGCGTCGGTGTGTAGGACGCCGAAGAGCAGGCTACCAAGAAAGTATAGTCTGCGATCACGCACAGAGAGCCAACCCAGAGCGCGACGGTGAGAAGTGATGTGCTCATCTCTAGCAGCCCCGCAAACAAAGCGGGTACAACAGTTGAGTAGACGTTGCAGGTGGGTGTCAAGTACGCCAGAAATATCATTAAAGACTACTGAGCAGTAATCCAGGAGCGGGAATACCAGGGCCGTTACGAGGTAGTTGCGCAAGGAGAAAGTGAGCAGTTTACGGGAGGCAGAAAGCTGGCGGAGAGCGAAGTGCACTCGCCCAGACACAGCATCAACGTGGGGAGTCCAGGAGAGCGAGCTGTCGAAAATTAACCCCAAGTTCCGCACAGTGCGGGAAAAGGGGACAGGAACTCCATTAACTACCACCGGCGGAAGAGGCGTAGCGTTAAGTCTAGTGACAAACGAGGAGCTACCGAGAATGATGGCCTGGGTCTTGGAGGCATTGAGAGAGAGGGAGTTAGCACGAGACCACTCCTGGACCGCTGCAACGTCGAGATTTAAGCGTGCTATGGCCTCCGGAACCTTAGCTGCAGGGCACTGCGGGTAAACTTGTAGGTCGTCGGCGTATAACAGGTGTTCGGTGTGACGAAGAGCGCGTGCGATATCGTTGATGAAAGCAACGAAGAGCAGGGGACCCAGAACGGAGCCCTGGGGGACTCCTTGATCAAGTGATGCCCAGGAAGAAGTTCCCCAGAGGGGCCAACCACTGCCTACGAGCGGCCTCGGAGGTAACTGGATGTCCAGGTCAAGGCGTGCTGTGACAAGCCCAGCGCCCGGAGCTTGGCGAGAAGCAAGGCGTGAGGGATGGAGTCGAACGCCTTGCTGAAATCGAACAGTACGACGATTGTGACCAGGCGGTCGTTGATGCCGCGACGCACATCGTCCGCAAGCTTGAGAAGGGCAGTTTGCGTGCTAAGGCCCGGGCGGAAGCCGGACTGTCGAGAGTCGAGCAGAGAGCGGCTCTCCAGATAAGTCAGCATCTGAAGGAGCACGACGCGCTCAAGCACCTTAGACAAGAGGCATAAATTCGCGATGGGACGCATCTGCTGGAGAGAGGTGGGAGACTTGATCTTAGCCAACGGGATGATACGGGCCTTCTTCCAAGACGCCGGGAAAACATCGGAGTTGAGCGACTGGTTGACGAGAAGCAGCAGGAATGGAAAAATGGCCGGAAGGGCGTCCTTAATGTTGCGGAGTGACAGGTCATCAACCCCCCGGGATTGAGACGAGAAGTGAAAGATCGCACTGTGAAGGGCAGCCGGAGACACGTCGGCAAAGTAGAATAAAGTGTCGTCATAACTAGGCGGGGGTAGGCCGCGAAAGAACTCCTTGACCTCCCGAGATGCTCCAGGACGGCAGGAGACCGCCGCGAAATGGATATTTAGTTCTTCTAGAGAGAACCCGGCACAGTCGCTAATCTGGGAGGAGGCCAGCCCGAGGGATCGAAGCTCATTCCAGAGGGCCCGGGAGCCGGAGGCATTAGACAACCGGTCGGCATAGAAAGCGGTGCGGGCCGCAGAGATGCGCCTGTGGAAGGCATCGCGGGAGCCGCGGTAGGAGAAAAGATCGGTCCCGTCGCGAGTGCGCCTGTACCATCGGTGGAGAGCATCCCTCTCTCGCTCAAGGGCCCGCAGGTCAGGAGTGATCCAGGGCGGGGCGCGACGCTTGGAGAGAAATGTGCGAGTGGGTGCCAGTAGGTCCAAGGCGGTGGTGAGATTGCCCTGGAGACGCTGTAGCAGCTCATCAGCGGAGGCAGGTGGAAAGAAGCAGTCCCAATTCATAGAGTCAAGGGAGCGGGCGAACTCCTCAGTAGAGAAGTTACGATAGGAGCGCGAGGTGATAAGCCGCTGGTTCGAGGGAGCGGGCATTGCAAGGGTCACGTAAATTAGGTCGTGCCCAGCAATGAAGGGGGTCTCCGATTGTCCAAAGTCAGCGACAGCGTCAGGGTCACTAACGAGACAGAGATCCAGAAGAGAGTCAGCGGTGGATGTGTGATGAGTGGCCATGAAGGGCACCAGGTGAAGCGCGTGTGACTGGCAAAATGAACGAATGTTATCGGCCTCGTAGGAGTCAGCGAGCTGATTCGCGTTAAAATCGCCAAGGACAATAGAGAGAGCGTGACCGGGTGAGTAGAGGTCAAAATCCGACTCGAATAGGGCCAGGTTGGCCGTCTTTGGCGGGCGGTAAACTACCGAGACCAGAAGTGGGGACAGGCCAGGCGCCTTGACTTCGGCCACGAGGTACTCAGGGAGAGCAGAGTAAGGAGGCGAAGATGCCGCGAGGATACGTCCACGCAGTGGGTCACGGAGGTACAGAGCAACCCCACCGCCCACTTTACCAGCGCGATCATTTCGGAGGATGGAGAAACCGGGTAAAGCGACTGAAGAGTCAGAGACTTCAGTGTGAAGCCAGGACTCGCTAACGGCGACGACGTGGTATGGGGAGGCGGCGAAATGGTAGCGGAGATAGTCCATGTGGCCATGGATGGAGTTGGCGTTAATATGGCAGATCTGGAGCGAGGAGCGTGAACATCCAGGCACAGGCGGCAAGCTCGAGGTTCCAAGTCACAGAGGCGATGAGTAGGCAGAGGAGGGGCTGGTGCGCGCCTCCTGTGTCAACTCACATTCAGCTAAAGGAGGCGGACGCGAGACGACGGCACCCCTTGGTGTATCGCGGGTGGAACCACGCGAGCCACGATAGAACGGTGGTTGCAAAGTACGGCCACGCACCGAACCGGGCCTAGGTTGACGGCCAGAGGGACCCGGGCAGGACGGAGAGGCATCAGAGCCATCGCCGGGAGAGGCGGAGGGAGACTCGACCTCAAGTGCCTCGAGATCCTGAACTGTGCGTATACGCCGAGTACGCTCGCCGTCCCTGGACTTCAGCAAAACAACGCCATCGCTATGCCAGACATATTTAAATCCTCTAGCTTTGGCCACAGTACGGGTTGCGACAAGAAGTTTGTAGACATCCCCTGGGAGAGCCTCGTTCACATTTATGACAAGCGGAGGAGTGGTGCGCCGGGGGAGAAGGTCGGAGGTGCAGAGAATCCCGTGTGCCTTCTTGGCAGCAATGAGCCGGAGACACAAGTCCCGAGAGCGGAGCCTGACGATAACTGGCAGCGGAGCATCACCCCGGGAGGTATCCCGGCGGGCACGGGATCGTGGGACTAGGAATCGCGAGGATAGGACGTCCTCGTCTCCCAGAGTAACGCCAAGGGAGGCTGCAACCTGCAGAATGACTGCGCGAGTGCCGTCAGGGGATCGGCAAGGAACACCTGAAATAATGAGCTCCGCCTCACAGAGCCGGGCAGAGGCGCGCCGCAGTTCCTGTTGACCAGCAGCCTGGTGACGATGAAGGTCAGCGAAGGCTGTCCGCAACTCATCGAGTCTCTCAGCGAGGGTACGGTTTTGGTACTCGAGATCTTGTATGCGGGCTGCATTTCTGTCAATTTGCTCTTGCATAACAGTCAATGGGCTAAGACGATCATCAATGCCATCGGTGCGACCTCCAATGTCGTCGAATCTGCTGTCGATCCGGCGGATCGACAGAGCTAGAGCCGAGCACGGGAGCGAAAGGCGAGGACGGTGGTAGTTGAGAGATCTCCATATTTCGCACCTGCTGCAAGTGAGTATCACGGCAGCAACGAAGGGTGCCAGTGCGGGTTGCCTTAATCTTGAGACAACTTCGATGGTAGTATGAGTTGCATTAGGCGCAGTGGACGGCGTCAAGGACCGGCTTGTTACAGCCAGCGCAGAGTCTGGCAGGATACATGACAACTGGGCCGGCTGCCGAGGAGTGGAAGTTCCCTACCTTATCGGCAGGACGAGCAAGCGGCGGCGAGGCAAGAGAAAGCGACGGTGCCGATAGAACCGGCGGATGGAGCCACAACTGCCACAGTTACGCTATCGAGAGAGACCCAGCCAGACGGAGATGGAGAAGTAAACAGACCCAGGCATGCGCAGAAAGGAAGCCGGTGGCAGGTGCAGGTTAGGTAGGCCCAGGTAGCCCAAGAGTCCAAACCAGAAAAGTGCATCAAGGGCGTGAGAGAGGCAGCTGGACGTGGAGATAAGCAAGCCAGAGGTGGCTTGCAAAAAAAGCGCGTGCAAGGGGTCTGCAAATGAAAGGGCCCGACGGCAGAAAGAGGCAGAGAAAGCTCGGTAAAGGAGGTGCGAAATGAAAGCGTGCAGGCACTACTTACGCAGAGAGAGAGAGAGGAGAGAGAGAGAGAGAGAGAGAGAGAGAGAGAGAGAGAGAGAGAGAGAGAGAGAGAGAGAGAGAACTGTACAACTATGCCAACTACTAAACAATTGCAATTTGTTGATCCTGGTCGTTCGGTTTTCGTTTCGAATTCAAAATGTTATCTCAAACATGCATATTGGTTTGATAGTACAAGACATGACGTTTTCAATAATCAAACTTGAAAATTGAAATTGAAGAAATTTTAAAATTGGTCCTGAAAGTCAAAAACCACCAGGTCAAGGACCTGGTCAGCCAAAACCACGGAGCGCTTGTCCTAAAGGTCGAGATCAGTAGTGTATATGCGAGAGTTTTAACCCCAGAGATGGCGACGTACCGGCCGATCTTGATTCCTACCTTACTGGTAGTCGGTATGTTACCACCACGATGGTAAGCCTAACTCACAGAATTGTTACCGACTGTTAACGTTGATAACGCCACCAGTATTTTTGCCCAATTTTACCGACAGACAGTTTAAGTATGAATTATTTGCTTGGTCAGATAAGCAGCCATTTTGATTTTTGCGTAGTCGGATAAGCAGCTATTTTAATTATTTGCTTAGTCGGATGAGCAGCCGATTTGATTTTTCCATCGTGAGACAGTTTGATCATGAGATTTTTTGCTTGGTCGGATGAGCAGCCATTTTGATTTTTTCACCGTCAGATGAGCAGACATTACATATTTTTTTATTGTTACACGGTAATTATTCTACCGACGAAATTGCTATCTCGATCTTACCGACAGTTGATGTTGAGGAGTGTTGCCGCAGGTTTATCGTATGTGGCGCCCCCTCCATCGCATTATCGATCAATCGGTATTCCATCGACCGACTCTGCGTGATGTTTCCAATGCTCGCCGCAAGATGGCAGCTTTTTTATTCATTTATCGTATAGTTGGGGGGTGAACGTTTCGAAAATTAACGGTCGGATGCTTCGAATATTTGATTATTTTATTTATCAACACTTACATTCTGTTTTCAGCATATACATGATAATGAAAATGGATCATCATATTTTAAATTGAGCGAATAACCTTACACATATTTTCATTATTCGCACAATAATGATGATAATAATTAAACATCCTATCTCAAAATTGACTTATACCAATTTTTTTACAGTACCACTAATCGGTTTATATTCAACAATGCGGTCATGCAAGATCATGCAGTGGGCAGAAGTGTGTGGAGGGAACGCAATGCTAGAGTCAAATTCCGATCGAATGTCCACAGTTCCAGTTTTCAATTTTTCGTTCTGCTTGGAGCAATCGATGACGAAAGGGGGGCTCGGTTTATAAATTCACGCTCCGATAGCAAAGGCTCAGCTTCTTTGTTGTGGTAGGTCATTTATAACTGAACATAAATATCATAGAGAATGGCGTATTGATTATTGTATATATCAAGATTCATATTTCTGTAGGGATAGCACTGTAAGTTGAGGAAGAGTTTTACATCTCTGATCCGACAATGATCAAATACGGTGGCATTTCTCAGCGACTCGTTTCTCCTTGCAGTTTGAAATCCTAGAACGACATATCTCGGCTTCTTAAGCTGCGTCGATGTCTTGACTGACCATATATGCCGCGTTGATGATGGAAGCATCGGATACACGTACGTTTCCCAAGGACGAAAACTCATGGAAATGGCCGGATCCTTGGCGATGTAGTTGAGTAACTGGATTTTCGGTTTATCTGCCAGTTTGATGCTGGGCAACAACCACTCGATTTTATTCAGGGGGATTTTAAAGTTTTCCGTCGCCGAGCTCTGAATCACGGCATTCAAATCAGTGTTGGAACGTGTGAGAATTAACTCGTGTTTAGCGTTGACGATGACTCGACGATAATCTTCGGCGAAGCCTAGCACATAATTTAACGGCAAGACAACATCGAAATTTCCAGCGGCATCGGTTAGGTCCTTATCCCCACTCAACCACCCGGTATTTTCCAGACTATATTGCTAGCCTGGACTCAAGGATACGTAACCCTTCATAGCGCTGGTGATGCCAACATTTTTATTCCGATTAATCTCTTCACCGTTGAACTCATAGCAAACTTCCTCAAACAAATGGCAAACGGCCATATTGATCAATTTCGTAACCGTCACCGCAGCCACACCATCATCCTTTGTGATTTTTCCATGAATGTGTAGAGAGCTTTTACTGGGCAGTAGACACAAGTCTTGATGTTGAACAATAAGATGGATTTCATCGTTGTTCTGGAAGGTGGATGATGCAAACGGCTGATGAGCATGAATCTCAGAGTGCGCAATCGATTCGTCGAATACCACAGGTTTCTGTATTCCCATTATTTATTTCATGGTAACACACACGGGATGCAGCGAATACGAATTCTTATTTTCCAAAATTTCCACGTAATCTAAGGACCAGGCTCTGGAGAAGCCGAACGTACAGAGGTGTCAGTCTCGTAGGTGGTGTAAACGTTGTCAGAGTTGTCGTGCGACTGATGATTTTTGACCATGACGTTTGACTTTTATAACTTTTGCCCAACTTTCTCGTCTCAAACACTATTCCCATTATTTGAGTGCTTTCACGTGTAAACGTACAGTAATCGGTTCGCCGCGAAAATTAATCAGCTCGTCGTCTTGATCGACTATTCTCAGCTGTAAATGATGTATCGACTGTACGGCGATTGGCAGGTAAATGACGCCGGCAGGCACTTCGACAATCTTATATTCCAATGGAACGGTTGGGAAAAATTCGTGAATCGTGTGAGCTCAAAGCTCGTTCATGTACGCCCCTGTGGTTATGCCAAACTCAACGCGTGAAGTATCACCCTTCAGTATGGCTACTGGTAATTCAGATTTATGAAAAACGTTTCGTGCTAGCTCAACCGCCTCAAATCCCAATAATCGGCCGATGGAATCTTTGGGCTTAAAGTCCACTACATGATTGCACGTGACTTTACTGTTCAGCTCGTTATCGTTAGCTTTCAGACTAAGGGTGATGTCGGAGGGTAGCTCCTTACGCAGAAAATTTTCAATATCATCAGTTTCATAACTTCCCGAGGGTATCGTGATGCTCTCTCTGCTCTTGTCCGCTCGTTTCAGGTAAAATTTATTACACGTCTCATGAATATTGGGTATTGAATGAAATGTCAGGAACTCGACAAGTCCGAGAACATCTTCTCTGGTGAAAACTCGATTGGGGGGAAATATTAAGCATCCAGCACGGAGGATGTGCCTGACAGTGTTAACGTCAACGATTCCGACATGACTTATGCTAGCTCGTGCAACACTTATCTTTTATAGTTGTTCGCTGAGAAAGTTGAGGCACAAGTGGCCGCAAATCACAGTATCATATTCCTGATACCTCTTATAATCGTATCCAACGTTACCTACATCAAGATACCCCATCTAGTCCTTAGGCGTTTTCAAATCACCGAAACTATCGAAATACACAACATGGTCACCATTTTTCTTGTATGCAACCCAATGTGTCTCTAGACCGTTTTTATCATCAAGATTGATAATTGCGGATTCTCGAATTTTGGTCCTGATTTCGGCAGATCATTCCGCATGAAGAAGCCGCAAAAATGTGACATTTTCATATTTCCAGCATAGTTGCGTACATCAATGTTGGTGAGAGCTCGATCTGGTAGCTTTTTTAGTTTTTTGCCGGACGTAACTACAGACACATTCCGCTGCGGTAGGGTCACAGGTATAATCCCTTGCCCAAAGCAATCGCCTCCATTGTTGTATTGTGCCGTTTGGTTTCATTGAACCGATGTTTGTTAACACCAACTTCTTTGACAGCGTTAGCAGTACCAGCAGCACCACCTGCAAGAGCCCCAGTAGCGCTTAGACTGGCCAGAATTGAAATGAGAAACGGCAGGATGCCGCCAATTTCATCAGGCACAGGTATAACGCGAGGCTTACAATCATTCTTCCCTGTCCCGACGGCTGTATAACCCGGTCGCATGGCCACCTTCGCTGCTGTGATGATGGATTTAAGATTCACAGTTCTCTTTCGCTGTTCACTCTTCCCGCCAGTTCTGGATTTCTTCTTCGCAGCCACTCCAAGTTTCGACCGCTTTGCAGCTAAGCTCATTCCGAGTTTAGATTTAGCTTTCATGGTGTTAATGACTTCCCAGGCTACCACCTTTCCGCAAGATTTCTCGCTGCGATATCGCGATTCTTTCCGTATGCAATGTCGTGGTCTTGACATGCAGCATCGAGCGGATTGATCCCTAAATCACCACGAGCCAACCTCTTGATCAATTTCGTTCCAGGTCCGCAGTACTGATACCCTGGCAGATGCAGTTCAACCTGGAGATGATTGATGATTTTATTTTACAGACTACCACCGCGTATCTTCCGTGTGCACGTTCTCATAGTCGGGCAACAACCAACGTGACTTCTATATAAGTAGGAATTCATATACCGTCATCATAGTTCTCGTTGTCATGCTAACAAAGTATCATGAGATTTCAAGATCAGCCCGATAAACTACCTATCGCGAATTTCGATAAAATGATTTGACGTGGTAAGAGGAAGATAGAAAAACGACATGGAGAATTGCTACCAAATACCGTGAGAGCAATTTTTTGCGAGCCATCCAATTGTGGTAAAACTAACGCTTTTCTCCCACTCATCACCCACGGCAATGGATTGCGATTCGAAAATGTCTACGTTTATTTGAAATCTTTCATCCAGTTAAAGTATCAATTTTTGCAGAAGTTACTATAACCTGTGCAGGGAGTGGGTTATTTTCCGTTCGGTGAGAACGATGAGGTTGTAAAACCGGAAGATGCTTGCCTTAACTCTGTTATGATTTTGGACGATGTGGCCTGTGAAAAGCAAGATAATATCAGAGCATACTTCAGCATGGGTAGGCATCGTGATATCGATAGCTTTCATCTAAGTCAAACGTATGCGCGCATTCCAAAACACCTAGTGCGTGACAATGCAAACTTATTGGTGCTATTTCGGCAGGATGAAATGAATCTAAAACATATTTACAACGATCATGTGAATATAGACATGACGTATCAACAATTCGAAGACTTGTGTTCGGCATGCTGGAAAGATGGTGTTGTGAAAACGTGCCTTTAGGTCACGCCATCTTGGTGTTTCTATAGAGTCGTAGACGACCGCTGAGTCAGTACTTGTGGACACGGGCCACAGAGCAGACACGCTCCTAAACACACGCTCTCGCTATCCTACTACTTTATACCTTATTTCTCGTGAGCTTCATTTATATAAACCCGTCAGTCCCGAGTCCTCAGCATGGTGTCAGAAGTCGGTATTTAAACTGAACTTCAACGACATAAAAAAGTGTAAGGTTAGCGCACATTCCTTTATCGTGTAACTGTTTCCGTGCAAAAAAAAAAGGAGAACAAGATGACGAATGGTCCACAAACATCAAGTGGTGCGACGCAGACGGCTAACGAAGCTTCAAATACTACGTCTAACGTTAATTCTCCCCGAGAATTTGAGTTTACTAAACCAGAGGCATGGCCGGTTTGGATTAAACGTTTTGAGAGATATTTATCTGTGGCTGGCCTGACAAATAAGTCAGAAAAAGAAAAAGTTGATTTGCTATGCTACACAATGGGCGAAGAAGCCGAAGATATCTTGTTACGTATATTTCCTAACCTCGTGAATGAGACTCTTTACAGAGAGGTTAAGAAAAAATTTGACGAGTATTTTTCTCCAAAAAAGAACGTTATATTTGAGAGATACAAGTTTAACTCGAGAGTCCAAGAAGAATCCGAAAGTGTTGACTCTTTTATTACGGCTTTGCACGCGTTAGCTGAAAAATGTGAATATGAAGCATTAAAAGATAATCTTATTCGTGATCGCATCGTCATTGGGATAAAAGATGCTAGAGCTTCTGAACGATTACAGCTCACTCCAAATCTCATGCTAGAAAATGCAATTACGTTAGTGCGACAAGCGGAGATGCAAGAAAAGCAAAATAAAGTTTTGCGCTCAAAGAGCCCAGAAAAAAGTGAAGTGAATCGTATTATAAAAAAGAAGCCTAGTGTTAAAAAAAGTAACGAAAAACATGGAGATACAGCGAAAAGCGAAAATTGCTCTCGCTGCGGTTTACGAAAACATCATTCGAAGAAGTGCCCTGCACTCAACTCAACTTGTCGAAACTGCGGGAAGAAGAACCATTGGGACAAGGTGTGTCGGAGCAAGTCGATCAACGCCATACACGGTGCGGATCCCGAAGAAGACGACACGAGCGAAGATGTTTTCAACGCACACTTCATCGGAGCAGTGAAACGTAAACAAAACAATTCTCGCGATTACACAGCAGAGTTCGAGGTTTTAAATCTTGGTAAAAACGTTACGTTTAATATAGATACGTGCGCAGATGTTTCTTGTATTCCATATAAATTTGCAGAGCGTGAATTTCATAGTAAAATCCAAAATACTAAACAAGTTATTTACAGCGCGGATGGTAAAAAAATGTCAGTCATGGGTTTTATGTACTTGAAGTTAAAAAAAGCAAACGTTGTAGAAAATGTAAAAGCTTATGTAATTAAAGGATTAGATCGATTTTTATTAGGCAAGCCAGACATTGAACAATTCAATTTAGTAAAATTTGTTAATGCTTTGGAAATCAAAAAAATTGCCGAAAAGTCTTATTGTAAATTTGATCCGATAAAAGAGTATCCAAACGTTTTTAATGGCTTAGGAAAATTTAAACATAAGTTAACTATACCATTAAAAGAAAATATTAAGCCGCACGCTCAAACGACTCCTCGCGTTGTACCTATTCCTTTGATGAAAAAATTAAAAGAAAATTTGAACGATATGCAAAAAAAAGGCATTATAGCTCCAGTAAACGAACCGACGGAATGGTGTAGTCCAATTGTATGCGCGCCAAAAGGTAACGGTATTAGAGTTTGCGGAGATTATACGATTTTAAATGATAGTGTCAAACGCAGTGTTTATCCAATTTTAAAGGTTGATGTAGCCTTAGCTAGAATAAAAGGTGCGAAATTTTTCTCAAAACTAGATGCAAATTCCGGGTATAATCAAGTCGAATTATCCAAGGAAAGTCAAGCTCTAACTACTTTTATTACCCCTTTCGGTAGATTCAAAAGTAAGCGTTTGCCATTTGGTATAAATTGCGCGTCAGATTATTTTTCGGAAATGTTCGCGAAATTATTTGCCGATTTACCAAATGTCATCTGTCAAGTTGACGACGTTATGATTTTTGCGGAAACGATAGATGAGCACGATCAACTATTGAGAACTGTGCTGGAACGGTTAGATAACGAAGGCGTCACCGCCAATAAATCTAAATGCTGTTTCGGTGTCACTGTAATTGATTTTTTAGGCCACCGAATATCTCAGAAAGGTATAGAAATATTACCTGAAAGATTAGAAGCCATAAGCAAATTTCCAGAACCGAACGATGTTAAAAGCTTACAGCAATTTCTAGGTACAATTAATTTTGTAGCCAAGTTCGTTCCCAACAAATCGATGCTATTAGAGCCGCTTACCGCATTGTTAAAAAGTGATACTGAATTTGTATGGGGTGAATCACAAAAGAAAGCTTTTCAAAGCTTAAAATCTGCATTATTAAAAGCACCGGTTTTAGCTCACTTCGATTATGAAAAAGATGTAATCATTCAAGCCGACGCGTCAAGTTACGGTCTCGGAGCCGCACTTATGCAGGAAAATAAAGACGGAACGCGCGAAATCGTGGCATATGTATCGAGAACGCTAACGTCAACAGAACGTAAATACAGCCAAATTGAAAAAGAAGCTTTGGCGCTCTCAGCTGCCGCAGATAAATTTAAAGATTACATAACAGGCATAGAGGTAACCTTGGAGACGGATCATAAACCGCTCCTGCAAATTTTAAAAACAAAACCTTTGGACGAAATAACTCCTCGTTTGCAAAGAATTCGAATGCGTCTTATGCGTTATAATTATAAAATTGTTCATGTACCGGGAAAACAATTAGTATTAGCGGATACACTTTCACGTTATCCATTGGAATGTAATACAAAATATGACCTTTGCGACGAAGCCGATGCTTATGTAAATCTCATTATCAAAAGTTTACCTGTACAACAAAATTACTTACAAAAAATAGGCGAAGAACAAAAAACTGATTTTATTTGTTCAAAAATAATTGACTATTGTTTAAATAAGTGGCCAGAGAAGACTCAGTTACCAGACGGTTTATTTCCTTATTTTCAACTTAAAGAAAGTTTTTCATATGTACAAGATTTGTTGCTATATAATGACAGATTAGTAATTCCACCTTCTCTGCAACTTCAGATTTTAAATAAATTGCATGAAGGACACTTGGGAATAAGTAAATGTCGTGATAGAGCTAAACAGTCAATCTGGTGGCTGGGACTAGGCACACAATTAAAAAATCTCATTGAATTCTGTCCAAAATGTATAGAAAATAGAAGCAATGTAAAAGAACCATTTGTAAAAGAAAATTTTCCGGACAGACCTTGGCAAAAAATCGGAATTGATTTTTTTAAGCTGAAAAAATGGTATATGATTACCACCGATTATTATTCTCGTTTTTTCGAAATATCAGAAATGCCTTCTTTGACTGAAGAAAATACAATTGAAAAATGTAAAGAGTTATTCAGTAGGTATAGTAATCCTGAATGTATACGAAGCGACGGCGGAACTCAGTTCTCGAAAAAGTTTCTACAATTTTGTAAAAAATTAGATATAATTCATGTAACTAGCTCGCCGAAATATTCTCAAAGTAATGGTGAAGTTGAGTCCGCAGTAAAGATCGCAAAAAAGATAATCGCAAAATCGGATGATGTCTATTTAGGTTTACAAGCGTATAGAACATCTCCACTTGAAAACGGTTATTCACCTGCGGAATTAATGTTTTCGCGTAAAATCAGATCAATTGTTCCTATGCATCCAAAACAATTAGGTACTTTTATTGATCATAAAAAAATCTCAATTAAAGAAAAAGAGAGAAAAGATAAGCAGGAATATTATTATAATAAGCGTCATCGCGTGACAAATTTATCTAAATTATCTGTAAAAGACAAAGTTTGGGTTATTGATATGCGACGCTACGCTGAAATCACTGAGATATGTGATAGTCCTAATGCATACATGGTTAGAACCACGAGTGGAAGTATTGTAAAGCGTAATAGATGGCTTTTGATTCCAGCACCTTACATCGAAAAGGTGAACTCACGTAACAAGGATCCAGTTATCCTACCGTGCGAATTAACTCAGGTATCTCAATCACGTAACAATGTAAATCCTGAAAATAATGTATCCTTGCGTGTAACAAATCAAAATGCTAATAATATATCTGTAAACCAAGAAGCGAACAGTAATCAATGTTCCGAAATGCAGTCAACAGCTGTTCAACAAGTATTGCCGATTAGGTCTAATACGAACGAAAATGTACGTAAGTCAAGTCGCAACAGACAGCCGACAAAACGCTTTGGCATTGATTAATGTAATTCACCTATGTAAATCCTTCTATCGTAATCCATTACATAAATGTGTAATATTATAAAATATGGATCTTTAATAAAAAAGGAAGGATGTTGTGAAAACGTGCCTTTAGGTCACGCCATCTTGGTGTTTCTATGGAGTCGTAGACGACCGCTGAGTCAGTACTTGTGGACACGGGCCACAGAGCAGACACGCTCCTAAACACACGCTCTCGCTATCCTACTACTTTATACCTTATTTCTCGTGAGCTTCATTTATATAAACCCGTCAGTCCCGAGTCCTCAACAGATGGTAATTACAGTTCTACCGCAATTGACAAGGATAGCGAAATCAATGGAGGGAGATATAGGAAGGGGTTTGACTGCTTTATAAGCATAAACTAACATGAAGTTGCACAGTTTCATTGCAACAATCGCGCCGGCAACATGGAGAGTACCAAGATTCGTAAACATAGCGATACATTGAGTGAAATATCGAAAGCATCCGATGTCATACGGCGGAAGCATAAAATGCTCGATTTGGACAAGGACATGACCGGACAGGTTATGGGGGAGGTATTCAAGCCTTCAGTAACACCGTTGCAAGAATTGGTTGATACCTCAAGTCAGCAGCAGCAGCAGCAGCATATTAAACAAGAAATGCAAACGGAACTACCGGATGTTACAATAAAAAAAAAGACGAAAAAGATGACGAGAGTACCGGGGATGATGATGAGGAGGATGAGGATGTGGATGAGGGGAATTTCATAGATGCAAATGATGAAACACTGAAGTTTGGTGAAATTTCTACTACAAGACGCCGGTGAAGAAAACAACGGATTCCACGGCGCGATATTTGAGAATGTTCGGCACAAGCACAAATAGGGATTTGTATACCACATACGGCGTTCGAAAGTTGACAAACGGTATGATGATTGGTGATATGCCGATCAATTTCATTGAAAATCTGGTCAATGTGGGGGATAAAAGTTATGAGAGAACACCTGGATTACTCGAATTACTGTTTGAAAAATCACCCAATGCATCGATTGTAAATGATGCGGATGGGAATAATTACTTAAAAATTGTAACGACGACAAATGCGCATCGAAATCGTTACCAAGCCGATGGAAGCCTTTGAGGTGATTTAAAAAGCGCAAAGTATAGAAATTTCCTTACACATCACGTTAGCTCGCCGAAAAAATCAGGTAAAGGCTTGCCTGACTATAAAATTGCGCGAAAGGAGGGGCAGCAAGATGTTGATTACGTCTACTGGGGTGATCCAAATGAAATTGTAGTTTGCCTCCGACTACTCATGGCGTCACAGGCTGCGGGTAATACCAACCATTTCAACGAAATAGTCGCCATCGTTGAAGAGTTGCGCGAGGCTAAAATCGTTTATTAGCTGCGTGTGAACATAGAATCATCATTTGTTCAGTGACCTTCCAGTGATGGAGCGTGGTAGGGGTTATTCGAGGGCCTCCGGGCGTTGGATTCAAAACTACCAACGACAATCAGTACGATATAGACAGCAAACGATTGTGTAATATCGCTGATCCGCAGCACCCAACCGATGCCGTTTTCCTAAAAGTTCTCAATGCCGCTCTACGATCTATGGCTGTGGATATTGTGGACACTTTTCAATAAAATTTTCAGAGTTTTGCGCATAATCACAACGAGGAGTTGAAACAGCTACGTATAAATAACAAAATTGTGGAAAACGCGTTGAGTCGCATCAAACATATTGGGGATCAAGCAACACCCACGCCGAAACAAGCCAGCAGGGAATTAGTATCGATTGAGGAACCAGAGTGGTTGAGCGACTATTAGAAAAGTTAGAAGGCGAAGAGTTGGGAACAATGAAGACTGTAATAGCTGCTGAACTTCAGGCTTGACGCAACTATCCGCGCCGATTCGTAGACGTATGCGGACTGAATGAGACCTGGCAAGCTGATCTCGTCGATATGACCGCATACAGCTTGTGCAACAAGGGATGCAAATACCTACTAACAATCATCGATATATTTTCCAATTACACGTGGGCGGTGCGGATTTTTCCGACAATTGACGTATTCATAAGGAAAAACGCCTTTGCGAGTCATCAAACTAAACCGAGTCGGATTATTACAAAATTGACATGTTATGTGCTTGTCTGCATCATTCAAATATGACGAGAGTTCATCGATGCTGCTAGCCATAAATCGAAACGAATCGATGAATCTCAAGTGCATCATTGTTCCATCAACGCGTTTCGTGAAGGATATATGTTTCTCCTTATCAATGGGTTGCAAGGTATTTTTACCGGGAAAAGTTGACGCGAGGGATTTTATTGAAAAGTGCGAATCGTAACCGGACAAATTGTGGAAAACTATTAGAATTGTGTGCGTCCCTCTGAAATTCAAATTACACCACTTATGAGCAGGACCACGATATTTACCCGTGAAGTGACAGTGATCGTGACACTTTTTCTCCTCAGGGGTAAACGGCTTTTCGCAAAATATTAAGAATTTTTTGCGCGCATGTGACGATCGCGTTGCACTTGGATAAGAGACTCCATCGGAATGATGTTTTTGATGTGTGACTCTACTTGGATCGATAAATCTTCAAGCTGCGTATGAACCAATCTATGCAATTGGCACCGCGTTCACTGTGGAACTCCGATAAAGTCTCATCGTACGCGCAATGTACATAGTATGCTACACTATGCTTTTGAAATTCACAAGTTCTATGGTTTGAAACGTGATTTACGAATTGATCAACCGGTACAGACTTCAATATGCATTCGAGATCGGCGTAAACGACAAGCGGGACGGTACCTTTGTTTTGAAAATTTGAAAATGTGATATCTTTAGACTCGTCAAATTCCATGCGTACTTCATTTAGCATAATGCAATCTTGTCGGTGATTGACGTAGGCATGTTTCACGGTAAAGTGACACAAACATCTGTCACATAAAAACAGTTGACCATTATGATCGGACAATTGTTTGCTCGCCAATCGTGAAAGATCTATAATCCAAGCAAAGTAGAATCTTGATGTTAACTCGCGAGCCATATCATTTTCTGGATTACTCTCAACTATCAGAAGATGAATCGTATCAATGTTCGCGGTACTCAAATGATCGCTTAAATAAATTGGCACGATGACGCTTTTATTCGATTCTGCATGATGCGAAAAAGTTTCAGATTCTATCCCATATACGTTGATTCGCAAATTATTCAATCTCTCAAGCTTTTTCACATCATGTAGAGTAGCAGGGAATTTGATACCTGTACAGTCCAATTCTAAAATATAGCGACGATAGTGGTGAGTCCTATCGGCGTGGGTGTTGATCGAGTGGAGGGCTGCTGTGACGGACCAGAGAAGGCATCTTTCGTCATCGTTTTTCACGTTTACCACTGCTCTCCTCCGCTAAATATCTTTGGACTCCTCAACAAATGTCGAAAGCCCCGCGGCGAGAGGCTGGTACCGGTTGATGTTTACGGCAGTATCGAGGATCTCGATCATGCTTCACCCAGAATCGCGTTGTTCAAAATCTTCAACCTTCACAAGCAGATCGTTCCTTGCGCGTGTAAACCAACCGTTTATATTGCTCGAAGGGAGGATCGCGGTGTTGGAGGTGTTGAAGCTTCTAACTTCTTCCGCAATCCCAGCGTGCTTTGTGTTTTCAAATTTGCACGATAATGTGAGGTTAACCTTCACATTTCCCCCCTCGTGCAGTACCAGCCTCAATCGCTCAACGATGATTCGCTGCGCCTCGTCCAAAAAGGTTTCCAAATTCTTATGCCTGAGATTCGTGACAACTCCCGTTCGGATCCGTTTGGCAAAAGCACTATCGACGTCGTCTCACTGTACGCTTGCAAGACTGCCGATATTAGCACCCATCACCACGGCGTGCTGCTGCCGCTGCCGCTGTCGCTGCCGCAGTTATTGCTATCTTTGCTATCCAGGATTGTACGAGCGTGATTGCATGCTAAATTTGCAGTTTCACACCTATGCTCGTTCTCGGGCGCTTGGAAACATCACGCAGCAATTGGAGATTTTCCATTCCAACGTCAATTCATTGCTTGAAGATTGGTCCTTCTCCTGCTCGGGATGCAGCTCACCCAACAAATCGTGTGCGTTCTCCATCATTTTGACGAGATTTAAGTATGTTTCAGTGGCCATGACTTCAACGTTGATACAAGCAGAACTTTGTTCAACTTTTGATTTGCACGTATCGTGTAAGACTGATGAGTCTGCATCGGATGCGTTGAGCTTATATATAAGCCGATAGATCGCAAGAATTGGGGTGTAGTGGTGTAGGGGGGGGGGGGGGGGGGGTCCAAGCTTTGTACCGCCCCCGCCATCAAAGAATCAAAAATTTTTATGGCGAACAAGTCTGAGCCTGCACACCCCAACCCTAAACAGCATGGGGACATGTGATGAGAAAAATCGATAAGCAAACAGCAGGTAGCGAGCAGTGTTTGGCGTCAGAAGAATTTTTTCTTGCCCACTCTTGACCGGATGGTTTGTGTACATTCAGGTTTTGGGTTTTATGACTCGTTAATCAGCGTGGGACATGTGACGAGAAAAATCGGTCAATGAAAAGCAGGTAGCGAGCAGTGTTTGGCGCGAGAATGTGCACATACAGTTGCTGGGTTTTATGATTCGTTAATCAGCGTGGGGCATGTGATGGGAAAAATCGACAAATGAAAAGCAGGTAGTAAGCTCTTGAGAAAATTTTCTCCTAGCTTATACTGCCCCCCGCGTTACATTTTCGTCCGTATGTCACGTGGTGTACGCCCCACGGATGATTGGCTGGCGGGTGATTGCTCGGTGGAGGGCGGGTGTGTCTCCTTTTGTATCAAATTTGAACAGCAGTTTGAAACTTCACTAGTAGTTTGAAAAACTCCCGTGCGAAAGCAAGCGTTTGGCAAAGTGAGTTATAAAAAGAAAAGGTTCTCAAAGGAAAACCCGAAGACTTCAACAAGTTTCTACTTCTGTGAGTACTTTATAGAATGTATATGCTAATGAGGATTATATTGAAGAATAAAATTCACAATCATTCATCGTGTATTTCATAGCAAATGAAATTTATAATATTTTTACATTTTCCTATGAGGTAAATTTATATGAAAAGAACGGATAAAACTTATAAAGATAGAGACATAGTTGTGTCAATTTTACGTAAATAAATTCATGTTGAATTACATGTATAAACTAGGATATATATTGTAATAAATTCTATTTCCTAGATGGGTAAATAATTTTATTGAATATTCCATTTTAATTGTATGTGTAAACTATAATATAACTGTAATGAATTCCACAGGTATTTTTGTGCATATTGCGAGCATTTTTTAGGCAGACGGTTGCATTCCAGGTAGTCTTTTACTAGAGGATTTGGCCCATCCACTATATCGCCATCGGGTCCTGGTGTATAATGCTGGAGGCATCTGCGGCAACTGGCGATCTTGTCATCCATTTTCATATTCTCAGACAGTTTATCGCACACATCATCGATGGCGTTTGATGTGAACGTGTAGATGAATTCTTTTGATAAAAAAGCTGTATCCTCGGACATCATCGCCCTTAAACCGTCCAATTCCTTATACAGACGGAAGGATTTCTCGAGGGAGCTGGTACACGCCTTCGAATACCAACTCCTTAGTCGCTGCACATTTTCAGAGGCGCAGTTGTATGCCGGGATGTATTCAGGGCTGTCATCATACCAAATCGAGCCTGGCGCTGCTGCCTGCTGGAGGTTATTCGCTGGGAAGTATCCATGGTTCAAGTCATGCCAGGGTGCCACTTCCATATACCTCAATTTTTCCAGTGCGGAGGGTGTGATGTGCAAATCTACCATATTAATAACCCTCCATGTAGCATCGACGATCTCCGTCAGCCTTGCCTTCTTCTCCGCCCCTTTGATGTATACGTAACATGCATTCCCCACCATTTTTCTCATAATCTTCGATACATTCACGTGAGATTAGTTGCCCGCATTCCATAATATTCCGTGGTGATTGTGTGTCAACCATACATTGGTAGCTCTACATTCAAGTGGTAAGTTTGCCAAATCATAGGGCGGCCTGAAAATGATGTAATCCAGACCCTGCTCTTTTACGTTGATGACTGCGACTTCCTTGGGTACAAGCTTCATGTTAAGGCCTATAAAACATCGCAGGTCTAGGATCATCGCTATGTTGAGGAGTGAGAATGTTGTGCTCGATTTCACTGACAGACGGCATGCAGAAGACTGACTATTCCATCTTCAGAACACCCGCTTTTATCCCCTCGCGGATGAATTTTGTAGAAGTAGAGGGGATCGCATAGTTCATTAACGGCAGATAACTGCATGCAAATTCAAACTTGTTGAATTACCTAGCAAGGTATTTTATTTGCAGACGATTTTCCCCAGCCATATTACACATTTCAATCAGCTGACCGGAATCTTCTTGCTGAACTCTTACGATTCTCGGTGGTAAAAAGACGTTGTATTCTCCATCGATCATCGCCAGAAAACGTACCCCGAATTTTGATGTGACCAGTCGTAACCCGATGACATCATACACTCCCCCAATTTCGAGTTCCGACATCTTCTTGGTTGGCAGATTCTCTAGCCGGCTGACATGGTTAACTTTTGTCAGATCCATCGCGTTTCAATCAGAGCTTATTTTCTTCACAAGTAAGAGCAGTTCACGACGCGAAGAGGCGATGAGAACAGTGTGACTATCGCAATGGGCTCACGTTTTATATATATTCCACCCACCTACCCCCCCCCCCCCCCCCCCCCCACTACAATTTTCATCGGACAAGTCTCGACACGCATTTTGTGAGAAGAATTTTGTGGCAGGAATTTTCATGGATCCACCCCCCTTGCCCCCAGACAGGTTTATTGTCAATACCACATGGTGTTTCGTGGGAAAAAAATTTCACTATGTATTCAAAAGTATTCAACCGCTATTTTGAAAAGATTTATTTTACCCCCGCTACCACCTCCACACAATAAAAACACACTATTCCACAGGTCTCGACCTGCATTTCGTGAGAAAAATTTGACGATCCATTCAAAGCATCCAACAGTTATTTTTGAAACGTTCACCCCCAACCGCATGATAGAATAAATGAAAAAAAAGTTGCCATCTTGCGGCGAACATTGGAAACATCACGCAGAGTCGATCGATGGAATATCGATTGATCGATAATACGATGGGGGGGGGGGCGCCACATACGACAAACCTGCGGCAACACTCCTCAACACCAACTGTCGGTAAGATCGGAGATAGCAATTGCGTCGGTAAAATATTTACCATCTAACAATAAAATAATTTTTAATGTCTGCTTATCCGACGGTGAAAAAATCGAAATAGCTGCTCATCCGACCAAGCAAAAAATCTCATGATCAAACCGTCTAACGATGAAAAAATCGAATCGGTTGCTCACCCGATCAAGCAAATAATCAAAATAGCTACTCATTCGACTAAGCAAAAATCAAAATGGCTGCTCATCTAACCAAGCAAATAATTCATTGTCAAACTGTCTGTCGGCAACATTGGGCGAAAATACTGGTGGCGTTATCTGTGTTAACAGTCGGTAACAATTCTGTGGGTAAGGCTTATCATTGTGGTGGTAACATACCGACTGCCGGTAAGGTAGGAATCAAGATCGGCCGGTACAACGCCATATTTGGAGTTAGAACTCTCGTATATACACTACTGAGATCCACTAGATGGAGGACTTCGACAGCCAAATCTACGGAGCGCTTGTCCTGGAGGTCGAATTCCACCAGGTGGAGGACCTGGACAGTCAAATCTACGGAAAATTAGTCCTGAAGGTCGAAAGTCACCAGGTCAAGAATCTGGACAGCCAGAACTACGGAGCTTTTGTGCTGGAAGTCGTGTTTCACCAGGTAGTGGACCTGGAGCGCAGGATCCAGGAGGTAGAAAACCTGGTACTCGAAATCTGTGGAGCGAGATTCTCATACGTCTTTTCTACTGCGCGGTTGTTTCTGGACTGAGGAATTCGGCTAGCTGATTTTCGTCGTCGACAATTTCTACAGATCGATGACGGCAAGAGAAAAAGTTTTGTGTGACGTAACTTTCTGAACATCTGAACATCCAAGATTTGATTTCGAACTTTAATACTATGTATGATATGATTTTTGGTTTGGTTCTACCTGATGATGCTAAGAGTTTCTACAAGTCCAGACCTGAAAGTCGAAATTGACCTAGCTTCATGTACAATCAAGAGAAGTGAGTTCTACAAGGAACAAGCTTGAATCAAAACAGATTTTTGGTAGGCTGCTGTTCAGGCATACCGGAGGTACAATTCATACAGGTTTGACCTCACGTCCCTCTGCTGTGCAGTTTTTCTCCGCAGTACACGCAAGGCAATATATTAAGGCTCCTGTGTGGCTTAAAGTTTGAAAATAAGAAGGCCAAGAAAATATTGCTGCCTAATCTCCACTGCTAGCCATCCCAGCACCTTATAGAAAGGGGAGAATTGCTCAGCCTACCGCACATCGAAAATAAAACGTACGCAAGAGTCGAGCTTACGCTTTAGCTACCCATTCAGTTCAACAGTAAGATCATTATACACCAAACAACAATAGTTCAGTACCGGGGGGACCGAAGACATCACAAGTTGTGCTCGAAGACGGGTGCAAAGAGACTCTTTGTTTGCTTTCAAATGCTACAATATTTTAAATATCTCATACGACAATAGATGGATATGCTCTTTCCAGAAAAGCGTGTTGGAGATGACAACAGTATTATAGCAGGTGGGATTTTGAATACAAACACCTACTTTACCGGCAGAGCTCTCCGCAGACGCAAACCCTTGAAGGTTACCCCTACCCTAATCAGGTAAGATGCTCTCTATGTTAGCATCCTTACCATCGTTTTCATCGTTCGATTATTGATCGTCGTTGAAGAAATCCTGCAAATTTCCATGGCTTGACTCCTCTTCGGATAGATTGCGCTCTTCGTCGATGAAAAAAATTGTCCAATTTACCATATTTGTTGCCCGTACCAAAAAGTTGAGCTCTGTTTTACCTACTTATCGAGTAGGATCGAGTAACTGCATTGCTAAGCGCAACCGTGAGCCCTCGGACGTTTGGTCGGAAATCCTCGCACGTGTAAAGTTGAGTTTCGAGAAGGTTCTCAAGGTTCCAGCTTCGAGAAGATTCTTCGACGATCAAGAAGTACGACGTTGGGCGGCTTATTTTTTGGCCTTGAACGAATTTTAGATCGATAAATAATACTCAGAATCGTCTGACGAGTTTCGACTTGACGTTAAGCGGCCTGCGGTCCAAGGATTTCGGTGCGACGTTGAACGAATTTTATGTCGACAAACAATTTTTGGAATCGTCCTACATGTTTCGACTTCATGTTGAGTGATCTGTGGTCAAAGAATTTTCGTGTGGCGTTGAATTCTGGGAATTTCTGCAATGAACTCTGAACTAGCAGGGCAGAGGTTCTGAATGGAAATTGTTGGTGTTGGAAAAATATTTTATTGGAAAAAACTTAAGATTACAGTTTTGCATAGAATTCATAATGCTGATATATGAGTGTAATTACATGTTTCTTAATCAACGGTATCGTAAGCATGCTTTAGACAATGGAAATAAATAACTGTTTGAGCTGACACCAATCGCCTTTTGTATTTCGGCAGAAAATTCCGTGGTAACAATACGTTTTGTGCTGCACAATTTGGACGTAATATAGCACGATGCGCACAGTTTAAATTAGTATGTGATATTCGTTCAATTTCTGCAAGGACGGATAACCCAAATCCATCAAATCAACGACTTTAATTTTTTCACCCAGACTTTTTTGCAGCCAAATTTTCTTCTCCAAACCTTTTACGTAAAATGTTGAAGAATCACGCAGCGACAGGCATTTGATGATGAATTCAAGCTTCTCAAAAGGTAAATCGCCACCTTCTCAGGATATTCCGTGATAATTCCGTGACAGCCACATTTTCGCTTTTAAATGGAGCGAGTAAGGAATTCTAATCGTACGGAGGTTTTAAGAGAAAATTGACGAGTTAGTATCGTCGTCGAGTGACATAACTGGCAACTCTTTTAGAGTAAAACTGGGACCCGGTCTCCTGAATCCTTGCACGTCGACTGCGAACTCCATCGTGGAAAATACTGGATGGACTGTCGCAAACTTGAAGGCTTTTATACCAATTTCGTCGCCCCACTACGCAGCGGATTATATTCAATTATACAACCATGTAAAATCAAGAAGTAGGCAGATCTACCGACAAAAAGTTATTTTTAGCCTCAAATTCGATACGAATATCTACTGGTTCGGATTTCAGAGCTTCGTTTTGTTTCGAACAGTCGATGAAAATCAAAGGTTCCTATTTTAGAAATTCGCTCTTCGTCAACAAAGGCTCGAGTTCTTTGCCGTGATAGGTGTCTTGAAAGTTTGCGTACATCTCGTACAGCAATTCAAAGCGATTGTGAGTCATGTCCAAGTACAGATTACCGTACGGATAATACTCGGAATTCAAGAAAAGCTTGACGTCAGTGTTGGCGAGCGTGCTGGTCGGACCGGGGCCGGGAGCAGTTGCCGAAACTGAACGGCAGTAATGTTATGGTTGTGATGGCGAGAATTTGTCGCACCGCGATTGTACCAATCGACCACCAGAGAACGGGTCCTCTGTGAGTACCCATCGCGTGAGTCCAAGAAAGTTTCAGTTGTTGTCGGAGCGTCGTCAGAGTTGGGCGGAACAGCGGCAGCGTTTTCGAGCGACAATAACAACAAGGTAGGCATTGAGGAGGGCTGTCGACTGTCGCGTTGCACAGGAATCATAAACTAACGAGTATACGGGCACGCAAATGCGATGGAGAAAGAGCGAAGGCGTGCGGGTATAGGTGTTAGGCGAGTGCCTTTCGGTGAGAGCCTCTGTTTGGGAAGTTTGGGCGAACAGCAATCGAGAATAGAAGCATTATCGCGGTTTGTCCGTCGTCGCATGATCGGTGGGCGGTCAACCGTCGCCCACCAATCACAACCATAATATTTTTGCCGTCCGGTTTCGGCAACCGCTTCCGGCCCCGGTCCGACCAGCACGCTCACCAACAGTCAGTGATGTTACAGTGATCAAGATGGGTGGCATTTTTGCCGGCTTTGTTTTTTCGATTCGTTTGAAAACCGAGCATCACAAGTCGTAGTTTCTCCAAGTGGGTGGACGTTTTTACAGTCCAAACGTGTTTCGTGGTTGCCTGTAGCAAAGGATATTCGTATAACTCCCAACTGCAAAAGCTCATGGAGACAGATGTATCTTTCTCGATGAAATTGGAAAGTGCGATTTTTCGTTGATCCGAGAGCTTCACGTACGGTACTAACCATTTCACTTAATAGATGACAATTCTAAAGTCTTCGTCTTGATTTTGAACAATGGCATTTAAATCACTTTGATCTTGTCAGAATCAGCTCATGTTGTGCGTGAACGATGACCTTGCGATAGTCTTCAGCGAAGCCTAATATCATGCTCAAGGGAATAACTACATCGAATTTGCCATCGTCATCAGTTGAGTTTTTTGTTTCCTAAACATTGATTCATCCAGCATTTTCGATAGGCCAATTTTTAACAGAGTTGAGCGAAATGAAACCCTTCAGCAGGCTGTTCGGACCAACGTTTTTGCATGTAACAATCTCTGTAGCCTTTAGTTCGTTCCGTACATCTTCGAACAAATCGCAGATGGCATTATTGACTAAGGTTGTGATCGCTGCGACAGAGCCGACCGATTTGACCAATTTTTCAAAGACATTCAGCAAACTCTTGCTCGGTAGTATGCATCAATCCTGATGCTAAACGGTGATTCGAATCTCATCACTGTTAGTCCTGGAGCCAACGACCTTTTTTGCGACTGAAATTGCAAAAGCTGAATTTGTGTTGTACGCTTTATCCGGCATTCCACGTCACGGAATGGACCATCAGCTTGCCTGATTGCGCGGGGTATAGGTGCGGTAGCCACCCACACATGTAAAATAATAACAAAAAGAAACTAATACAACAAAAACTGAGACTTTGTCAATATATTAATGATGTTGAAAACTAACCAAAAAACATAATCAGCTGACTATAGAGTGCGGGATTATGCTCCAGCTTTCCAAGTAAACACGTGAAAAATATGCGCTGAGTAAACTGATACCGCAAAAGCTAAAATTTGGTAAAATAAAATCTAATATAATACGTTACACGAAAAAAATAGTTCGCTGAATTTTTTGCGGTGGATAAGTACTCAGCTTACGATTTGAAGGTACAGCGCATCGCTATCCCCGCGGGCGCGTTACATCTTGACTGCATCAGCTGAGCACTTTTCCCTCGCTTAATTCGAAGCGGAAAATTTTATTTATTTCACTTATTAAGTTAACTATTGAATTACTAAATTTCAGCTTTTGCGGTATAAGATGTCTATTATTATTGTTTTATTATTGTTTTGTTATCATTAAATGCAGCGGATGCATGCAGTTTTTGAATCATTCATGATAAAGAGAAATATTTGACAATTAATGATATAAAAATATTAAATTTACTTTCGAATTAATATAAATATACACGCTTGTATCATAATTGTGAACATTGATAATATAAAAAAATTCATTCAATTTCATCTTCTGGTGCAGAATCTCCCTCCAAGTCATTTTCACCCTCGTGATCGCTACAATCGATATCTGTCATTGAAATTTCTTCCTTATCATCTGGAAACACACACATTATAATACATATATTAATAGATACACAAAATAATTGCATAAAGAGGTTTTATATTTGCCATATAAATAATGTAAAATAACTATGCGAGAGCAAAATTTGTGTGCAAATTAGAAAATGAATTATAAAAAGTTAATCTCAAATAATTAAATGTTAGTTCAAAGAGAATATCATTATAATTCTAACCTGCACTGCTTTTTTGCTCATCCTCGATGATTATATCTCCAAGGGAAGAAGACAGCTGTTCATCCTCGAACCATTTAGAAAGAAATTTATCGTCCTTCTCTTCCCAGCCGTAATTTGTTGCGTGTAATTCCGTCGAAATGTGCAAATGTGCGTGTGCCCAAATATTTGCAATATACGTTGTGCGCAGCAAATGTTGGTGTAGTTCAGTTTTGCAGGGTGGCAGAGCTGATCCGTCGATGTTATTTCTTGGCAAACGGAATACGTCGTCGTTTTGTAGTATATTATACGTCTTCAAAAATGTTGCAACTCGATCTTCGTTAACGTTGTTTGTTTTTTTGAATCCGTACATTCGGCAAACGTATTCTTCTAGAACATCAAATGACGTCTCTAAGTCTTTGTCAGGTACGTTGATTAGTTTAATAAAATTCTCTATGTATGCTGCACAGTTCTGTAAAAGTTTATAAGGCCGACTTTTTCCTTTTTCAAAAAAAGATGGATTATAGTCACAGCCTGTGAAGGCATGAAAAGCTGGCAGCGCTGCGCTTAATTTAGGGCCTGAAGTTTCATAGAGTTGGCTAATGTTAATAAAACGTTGGTTACTACCCACTCCGGCTTCCATTAAAACTTTAACATTAGCGTTACCTATGGGCACTCATGTTAGCAATCATTATAACGGCTACGTCAGTATCGGAGCATCTTATCGTCACATGCGCGTGATAATCTATCTGACAGACGTGAAAAACGATCTTCGTATCCGCTTCTTCATGCGCAGGGCAGCTTAAATGATGACCGAGCGTCTTTTGTACGTGGCCATCATTTACTACATATTTCTAGCATTGATGATAATTTATATAAATAGTTTCATTACCAATTGAAGGTAATATGTGATCGAGTGTCCAGTGCTGCATTATAAAACTCACCAATGCTTCTTTGAAATTTACATTTTTTAGGTCTTTATTGATATTAAATAAACGTCTTTGATCAGGATCCTCGATGTTGAATTGTCTAACTTCCATTCCTGTCAAAGAATGTTCATTATCTTTGATGGAAGGAAACATGTACCGATCAAAAGCGATCACTATAACTTCCGCATCATTTGAACAAAACATACCCAAAATTTTTTTGGATATATTTCCGTAAGTAGCTGGAACATCTCTCATCAAATGCAGCACAAAAAATCCATCAAATATCTTAACGTTGGTGCGTTGTGGTGTGTGCGGCTCAATTTGCTGCTCGAGTACTTTCAATAACGCTGCCTTATTTGTTTTACAAATAGATCCGTCCATGTACTATTTTAATTTCCAGTTTTGAATATTTACTATTTATTTTCATGTATCAATATTTCTTGTTTACATTTCCATGTCTGCATATCAAAACATGTAAATATCAAGTAAGACGCTAGCGTCTCGACGCCAAGTTAAAATAAAAAATTTTCGAAGAAAAGCGCGAGACCGCCGTACTCTTATATACTCCAAAGTGACTACAAACCCGTTAGATTCAATTTATTACATACGTTGAATAATCAATATTTACATGTTTAAATATGTCAACTTTAAATTCATAAATTTATATTATGATATATCATAAGATACAATAATCGCAGTGATCAATAATCGATTCTAATTATTGATTCAATAACGCGTTGCGCTTAGTGATAAGAAAAAATTAGACATCTTATACCGCAAAAGCTGAAATTTAGTCATTCAACCGTTAACTTAATAAGTGAAATGAAAAAAATTATCCGCTTCGTATTAAGCGAGGGAAAAGTGCTCAGCCGATGCAGTCAAAATGTAACACGGCTGCGCGGATAGCGATGCGCTGCACCTTTAACTCGGAAGCTGAGCACTTATCCACCGCAAAAAATTCAGCGGACTATTTTTTCGTGTAACGTATTATATTAGACGTTATTTTACCAAATTTCAGCTTTTGCTGTATCAGTTTACTCAGCGCATATTTTTTACTTGTTTACCTGGAAAGCTGAAGCATAATCCCGCACTCTATAGTCAGCTGATTATGTTTTTTGGTTAGTTTTCAACATCATTAACATGTTGACAAGGTCTCAGTTTTTGTTGTATTAGTTTCTTTTTGTTATTATTTTCTTTTTAATATTATTTCACATGCGTGGGAGGCCGCCGCAGCAATAACCCGCGCAAGTGCGCAAGCTAATGGTCCATCCCGTTACGTGGAATGCCGAATAAGGCGTAGAAAAAAATTTCAGCTTTTGCACTTTTGGTCATCAAAAAAGGTCGCTGGCTCCCGGACTATGTTATAGAGAGTTGACGATGCGTACCTTTTGTGTACATGTTTTTCTGAGTGTGTGATTGATTTTTCGGAGACAAGAGGCGTTTGAATGCTCAAGATTTCCTCCTCCATGATACGTAGCAGACAACAAAACAGTAAAATCGTAGTTTTATTCAACGGAAATTCCTTTTCCAAAAGGTGGTAGCTTGAGACCCAGAGCTACCAGAAACTCTCCGTTTCGACGTGTTATCGGTTCGGGAATCGATCGATGACTGACTTGGTCGGGACATGCTAACTTACTAATATAATCATAATATATACATAAACATCTTTCATTGCGATTTGACATGCAATCTCGCAATTATAAATCCTCCATGAAAATTGTGCACGTCTTCGTCTTGATCGATTAACCGAAGCTGTATGTGATCTATGGTCTTGACGGTGATCGGAAGGTAAATGGCGTGCGACAGTATTTCCACGATCTTATACCCCGGCGGAACAATGGGAAAAAATTCGTGAACAGTATGCACTTTGCGCTCGTTGACGTAAGCACCCGTTGTAATGCTGCATTCGATTCGCAACGCGTTGACCTTGAGAAAAGCTACAGGCATATCTAATTGGTGAGTTTAGTTAACTGTCAATACGCACGGTGTAAATCCGAGAAGCTGACGAAAAGCTTCGTCAGGTTCGAAATTTATGATGTGATTACATTTGATCTCGCTGTACAATTTATTATTGTTGGGTTTTATGCTGATTTCAATGTCGGCATTTTTTAACGCATTTTAAACATACTTTTCAATATCCTCAATTTCGTAGCTGCCAGTAGATATAGTGACTACTTTATCGGCTATGTACATTCGATTGTGATTGACGTCGACTTTGGGAATGGAATTGAAGGTAAATAGTTCAACGAGGCCGAGGATATAATTTTTGTTTCAAGCAAGTTCGATCAGAAGAAGATATTGCACTTCGAGAATCGAAGACGTTCCCGATATCGTTAACGTAAACGAATCATTCATGACTGAAAATGTTGGACTGACGTTATTAAATTACGTGTCATGTTCATATAGCTCATCGCTTAGAAATTTTGGACACAAGTGTCCGCAATTAACTGTATCGTAATTCTAATATCTTTCATCGTTATACTCAACGCTATCAACACCGAAATATTGCACGAGGTCTAACAGAGGTTGAAGATGACCGAAACTGTCGAAATATACGGCAACGTTGCCGCGTTTCTTATATGCAACTCAGTGTGTCCCAGGGCCTCCTCATAGTCAAGATTGACGACAGCTGCCTGGTTTCCACGCGGTCCGATTTTGGGCATTTCGTTGCACATGAAAATACCTCAGAAATATAGATTTTTCATGATTTTTGCATACTTAAGAAAATCCCAGTTGGCCAATACTCGACGTGGAAGCTTCACACTTAGTTTTTAGGAAGATAAAGACCAAAACCCTTTTTATACGGTTTAAGATGGAGACCTTAAGCTGAGGCAATCTCTTCTATCGTTTTTTAATGCCGTTTTCTCTCCACCAATTCTCGTTTAGCCACGCTCGCATCGTTTACAGCCTTCGCTATACCCGCAGCACCCCCCGTTAACGCACCCGTAGCGCTGAGACGGGCAAAAATACGTATGAGACATAGTAGAAATCCGCCAACTCTTGAGGTTCCTGATAGGACGCGTGGTGATCGCACGTTATGTTTACCACCTTCTTTTTCCACTGCTTCTCGAGCACCTTTGAGTGCACACTTAATGCTTGTTTCCGCGTTGTAGCTCGGAATCATAGACTATTTTGTCGCGGGTATAATTTTGTTCAAGGAAACGTTCTTTGGTTTTCGATACCCCATGCTTAATCCCGCCACAGAAATTAGTCAATGTTTCTCGAGGCACAAAACCTATCAGGGCAGAGGGGAAGGAAGAGATCAAAACGGAAACGAAAGATGAGCCGAAGAACAAAATTGAATCCGAAGCAGAAGATTCTTTTGCAACTCCAGAGGCAGAGAATCAAACTATCACAGAGTCGTCGGTGAGATCAGAAAATGAATATGTTGATGCTCAACGATAAACAAAGACAGGACGAGTTGGATACCGTGTAAGGGGTACGGAGTTTTTCTACTGCCGGGCTGATGGTTGGTGACTTACGGATAAGCTTCGAGCGCAATTCCGCTTGCACAGGCGATTCACTCTATCCGAAAATTCAGGGACTGCTGGAGCAGCTGTTTAAAAAGATGCACAACAGCGCTCACGTTACCCGCTACTACTAGGAGAATTATAGAAATATCCTTCTCGCAACAAATGCTCACAGAAAAAACTATAGCGCTACTGAGACTATCCGAAACGCCTCGAACGCCAAATTCAAGGAAAAAGCTTGCAAGAAAATCAAAAAAAATGTACGCAAAGCTCGAATTCCTGTGTTATTTAAATGGGAAATTTCACTGCCTTGGAGGCATTTCTTAGAGTTGACCTATAGACTTCAAGTTTTGCGTACATTTTTTTTGATGTTTTTGCAAACTTTTTCCGCCTTGTCCGCAGGAATTTTCGAAAACACCCTAAATAAGGACCGCCCTAATGCTCACAGTCATTGATATTTTTTCAAGGTATACGTGGGCTGAACCGATAAAGAGCAAGTCCGGAGATGATGTTACAAAGACGATGGGATCTGTGGTAGTTCAAAGACGGGTACCGAAAAATTTACAGGTCGACAGAGAAACAGAATTTTACAACTCCAAATTTGAATCTCTTACGACACGCTATGGAATCAAACTTTACTCCACGTAGAGTAATTTGAAGGCGTTGATCTGTGAACGCTTTAATCGTGTGCTGAAAAGTAAAATATGGAAACGGTTTAGTATGCAAGGAAGCTACAAGTGACTGTACATCTTATCTGATTTGGTATCGGGTTACAACACACCGAACACCGAACCATGTGAATGAAACTATCGGATGTCACCGTTGCGAACGAAAGACAATTATCACCTCAGGCGTACGGTGGGCTTCGAGCGATACCTACCAAACCGGTAACGTTCAAAACTGTTGAAAAAGTTCGAATTAGCAAATTCGAAAACGACCTCGAGGAAGGTCACACTCTCAATTGGATGACGGAGATATTCCTGATAAGCCAAGTAGACAATACCCATCCTATGACGTAGAAGCTCAAAGACTATCGAAACCAACCCATCGCTGGCGGTTTCTACGAACAAGAGCTCCTCAAGGTTGATCACCCGGACATCTGTCTCGTGGAGAAGGTTTACAAGAAGAGTGGGAAAAATTATATGTAAAATGGTTAGGTTTTGACAGTAGACACAGCAGCAGTAATCATTTCACACCCTATATATTGACTATGCTTTGTTATTTGTGCAATACATATTAGACTGTTTCAAAATAAATCGATAATTTTTTTTTTTTGCTTTACACAATCTTAAACTATACTTGGACATCAGAAAATAATTCTCGCGAAAGGAGGGGCCGGTCTTTCAAGATTTAGAGGTGTCTCATCGGACTTTTGTCTTTTTTATTTCGTTAATACGTAAATAATTAATTTGAATGGATGGAACAAACATTTTTCTTGTCCTAAAATGATGAATATATTCCAACCTTATGTATAAATACTGAATATACTGGAAAAAACGATCTTGATGATCGCAGCAACCATTATCGGTCGATATATGTACTATACGTCGATAAATGCAAAAAACAAAAAAAATACAAGAATCTCCGTAAAAATGACTTTTTTTACTATCGTCAATAATCTTCAATGAATACATTCATTGATACGCTGTTACGGTAATCCTTTTTGGGCTTCAAAAAACTTGACTTATTGCAACTGGGGTATTTTTTTCTATGGTCTTGAACTATTTGGAACAAATATTGTTTTTGTTCCTCATTTTTATGTAACAAATTATTATATTCCTCGATAAGGGCTACTCCACGTTCAACTGAATCATTTACTACTTTCATTTGTGAGAAAATCCTTAAGCACGTTTGAAAGCTTTCAGTAGATTCCCATTGTTTGAGAGGTTCATCCAAGAAATCATGGGGCAATTCACATTGTTGAAATAAGCGCCTCGACTTTTGAGTGATGAAATGACTGATGTCAATTTCAGGCAAGTTTTTTGTAGCCGAAAATGATTATCATAATAGCGTATCAATGAATGTATTCATTGAAGATTCTTTACGATAATAAAAAATTCATTTTTACGCAGATTTTTGTATTTTTTTTTTTTTTTGTTTTTTGCATTTATCGACGTATATATCGACCGATAATGGTTGCTGTGATCATCAAGATCGTTTTTTCTAGTATATTCAGTATTTATACATAAGTCTGGAATATATTCATCATTTTAGGACTAGAAAAACGTTTGTTCCATCCATGCAAATTGATTATTTACGTATTAACGAAATAAAAAAGACAAAAGTCCGATGAGACACCTCTAAATCTTGGAAGGACCGGCCCCTCCTTTCGCGAGAATTATTTTTTGATGTCCAAGTATAGTTTAAGATTGTGTAAAGCAAAAAAAAAATTATCGATTAATTTTGAAACAGTCTAATACATGTATTATATACATCACTGTACAATTTCAAATCGTACTCCATCCGTTACGATGCAGTAATTATCAAGCTAAAGCATTTCTCATAACTTGAGGTCCAGTTTGATCACATGGCCTATAGCCTCATGGAAGCGTGTCGGTCGTGTCGTGGAATACGATCCGCTTGTCGTCATTCCAGCTCAGTGCTAGCTTTTTCTGTTCCACAGTATAAACTTCATGTTTTTGACTCGATATCAAATTCCGATTCATTATTACATTTTCATGTTGTGAAGCACATTCCTTGTAATCGTTAAAAGTTATTGTTTTCAATGCTAATCTTTTCACACCCTTGGCCCAGTTTTGATCTTTTTTATCTTGAACACTCGAAATAAATATAATATAGCTCTTAATCCAACAAATTCTAACATCATCTTCCGATTATTCTTGTCTTTCATTGAGCCGAGGACTATTTCATTTGCTAAGGCCATTCCATAGACGTTATTGTGTGGGTAATCAAACGTGTCAAATTTGTGTAAGTCCTCATTCATACATTGGTATATGTCAGGTTCAGTGAATTGATAAATTAAACTATTTATATTGGTGTACATTAATTTTACACAGTTTCCAAATTTCGTTTCATCATAATTATAGTATAAATCGCAAATTTAGGTTTTTGAAAGCTCTATAATGGAGAAGCCTACATACAATGACTTATTCAATTTGGCTTTCGTTTCACATGATTCAGCTATTATCATATCTTTCTCGAAAATCGTACAGCTATGGAAATTTGGTGGGCAATAGCAGCTCTAGCACCGTATCTTCCATCCCATTTCGTGATTAGCCTGCCATTTCTGTACTTCCTCACATTTTCCATTGTTTCACTGAAAACTGTGTTATTCATTACTTTATAAAATTTCTTGTCGAATTCGTTGATGGATTTTTTCCGTAAATCGGTATTCAAATCTATGTAATTTTTGAGCAATGGTGTTTGCCGGAATTCAAGAACTCTGTGAATTTCAACTAAACTCAAGCCTAATTGAAATCATTGTTCGTAATCCATGACCCACTTTTTGAAACTGTTGAAATTTAGTTGTCAACGATTTCAAGATTCCGATTGTGGTAAAAATTCGTGTCTTCTGTCCGATCGTTGAGGCGTCGTTTCGTATAATTTTCTTCAAAAGTCTAGTATGTTGGGTTCCAAATCAAATCCACTTTTGAATCTCTGTCAGTGCAGATTTCTCAGATAAAATCTCGGCTGTACTTCCGAATAGCTGCGACCTCCGATTTGGCTGAAATTTTGCACAGGCCTTCTTTTTAATGAAATAAGACATTGCCTAAAAGGATTTTTGGCCACTCGCAATAGTTTTCGAAATATCCAATTTTAAAAATTGATACATTAACCCGCGCGTGTATATCTATGTATATCGAGTGCGCCCATCTATCGCTACTCTTTCGAAATGTTAGGTCACGTTTATTGCGCGTCCCCCTCCTTACTCTCCTTCCAACAACGAAACCAGCTAACGAGTCGGGCGCTTCATTTACTCTTTTGCCTTCGCTCGTGCTGACGTTCTACATATGATCGTACTCTTTGTATTTATATGCATCCTTCGTTACTTCAGCGTTTAGATTCGCGAATAAAGGAAAAAATACTATTGAACAGCTTTCTCACAATCAGTAACTAATATATTTTGGTCTAGGACTTTGTGTTGAAATGGGCGAAGAGTATAATTTTTTTAAACTTATTTCTATTCTTTTGGATCATTTTTGCACTTTACAATGGTTGAGGGACATAGGAATTATTTCGGCAACAAGATATTGTAAAAAACACAAGAAACCTATGGTACTCAGGGAGAATGCTCTTACTTGCGGTAAATTTGAATATGAAAAAAAAGGTAAATATCGCCATGTTTCAACGGTAGCTGAAAATACCTGGTTCGAAAAGTGCCATATTTCTGCTGAATCATCTATTCTTATTACTTATTGTTTCGCAGACCATATGACTTTAGAGCAAACCATAAGAGAAGCCTCAATGATTGCGGGTAAAAAGATTTCGACCGAAACTGTAGCGGATCGTTTTTCTTTTTGTAGGGAAGTTTGTATGGTTGCATTGGACGTTCATCTAGAAGAAGAGGGCCAACTGGGTGGGATTGATGAAATTGTCGAAATCGACGAATGTAAAATTGGGCGTAGAAAATATGAACGAGGGCGTATAGTCGAAGGTCACTGGGTTCTTGGGATGATTCATCGCGGCGAACGTCAAAAATATCGCTTAGAAATTTGTGCAAATAACAAAAGAGGCAAAGATACCCTCTTAGCGCTAATAAAAAACCATGTCGAATGAGGTACGACCATCCACACCGATTATTGGAAAGGGATGTTGATTTAAATTTACATGGATATAAACACGAAACGGTAAATCATTCCAAAGAATTCGTCGATTCTGAAACCGGTGCATATACCCAAAATATCGAAGCATCATGGAGGTGGATGCGTTGCGAATTAGCGCGCGGTGGTATCCACGCAAACACTCTTGCCGATCACATGTGTGAGTTCATGTGGCGTCGACGCGTAGCAAATTTGAAAAAAAGATAGATAAACTTCCGTTCAGCCCATACCTCCGTTTGATCTGAAACTTGGTATACTTAGATATTTGGATGCGCTGATTAAGAATATGATATTCAAAATTGGCGCAAATTTTATTTTCGATGTCATATCGAACAAAAGTCGTTTTTTAAAGTTTTTTTTTGCGTTTATTGCGATAAATATGGACAGTGGAGAAAAATATTTGAAGTAAAAGTTGTAGACCATAAAAGGATCAAAATTTTATGTCTCTTACGTATTTTTATGTAGAACCAGTAATTTGGGAAAGAAATGGAAAAATCATCGGAAATTCGTATTTTTGCCAAAACTCCATTAGTTTCGATATGACAATCTACTCACGCACTTACCACGGGAAGGTTGAAGTTTGGTCTTGCAAGTGCATTTTTTTTGGTTTTTAATTTTTTTTTAAATTTTTTTATTTTTTTTGGTCTTAAAATTTTTATAATGTTTTTTGTTTTGAAATGTATGTAATTTTTTTCAGGTCTTGCAAGTGCATTTTTTTTGGTTTTTTATTTTTTTTTCATTTCTTTATCTTTTTGGTCTTAAAATTTTTATAATGTTTTTTGTTTTAAAATGTGTGTAATTTTTTTCAGGTCTTGCAAGTGCATTTTTTTGGTTTTTTATTTTTTTTTCATTTCTTTATTTTTGTTGGTCTTAAAATTTTTATAATGTTTTTTATTTTGAAATGTATGTAATTTTTTTTCAGTTTAAACTTGTTTAAATTTTTTTGTCCACAAGAAATCACGTGCGCGCACACGCACACACATACCTGACAACTCAATGATTTTTGCCGGGATAGCAGATCTTGATATCGCTAATTAATTGCGTGAAAGGGTCGATATTCATTTTTTTAACACGACGGCGCCACAGAAATTCGCAAAGGTGGTCTGCCGAATTCTCAGTACGAACGCCCCCTCGTGCGAGAGACCTCCGCATCCAACGCTACGAAGACTTATTATTTTAAGTATGTGCCCCGGTATCGGAATCAACAAATTCTACGGAATGATTCACGGTTTTATGAGGATATCCATGACTCTCTAAACTGCTATAACCTTTCCAGCAACCCGTATGAATTTCTGTCCCAACCACAACGTGTTTCGAAATGTACGAGAGCAACGTCGCAACGTCTCTTTTGTTCTCGGGACATATTTCGAGGCGGTAACTTTCCGGATGGTCCCGGTGGATCATGCCTAGGATTCATGATCCTTCGACAACACGCCCTCTCTCTTACTTGCGACAGCCGATCTTACATTCATCGATTTCTACAATTTCGCCGACGCCTCCAATTTTACCTTGGCTCTCAAATTCATGGTCAAGAGCCACCATACAGACCTCTCGGCAGAAGGGAAAGCGATCGGCAACAGTTTCTGGCGACAACTACTGGCCCTCCACGATGCTACATTCACGTATGGTTTGTTGAAAAGTTAAATCAACGGCAAAACAATATGTCATGAGCATAACACCAGCAGGGGAAAGGTGACACCTTTCGAACCACGTGTCTTCAGCCACGGTTGCGGAATGATTATATGTTCCTTTTTTTTGGCAAATAAATTCTCCACATTCCAAACGTGATTCATGCAGAGCCATATTTTTTTTGTGCTTTCTGCAGTATCGTTCTCGCGGAATCAGTCTGATATCGCGCAACCACTCAAGAGTAGTTTCGCGATTTCGTAAAATACCGCTCAAACTAAAAAAATTGTATCGATCCATCGTAACCTCGATAGTACTGAGTACAAAGGTGTCAAATAGCAAGTGAAATCGCCGAAGTTGAGGTGGGACAAAAAGTAATCTCAAACGAAATGGAATTTATCCTAAATGCTTTTTCGCCCCTAAATGGACATGCAGTAGTAAAAGCAAGTATTCCAGCAGGTCCTATGTATCTCAAGGCATAGAGCATCCCGGGTATATACCACGAAAAAAAGGGTTTGAGGAATTGTAAGTTGGGCGCGGGGCATCTCGGATGGCGTGTGGGACATAGTGGGGTGGGTGCGCGGCATCTCGGATGGTGGGTGGGAAATAGTGGGGTGGGTGCGGGGTATCTCGGATGGTGTGTGAAACATAGCTCGGTTGGCGCGGGACACGATACAGGAAATCTGCATCAGCATTGTATTGTATTGTATTGGAATCGAAGTAGTTTTGGCGAAAAAACAAAAAATTCCGATGATTTTTGTATTTCTCTCCCAAATTACCGGTTCTACATAAAAAACGTAGGAGAGATGAAATGTTAATTTTGTCATGATCTACAACTTTTATTTGAAACATTTTCCTCCACTTCCCATATTTATCGCAATAAACGCAAAAAAAAATCGAAAACCTAGTTTTCATCGATTTGACATCGAAAATAAAATTTGCGCCAATTTTGAATACCATATTCTTAATCAGCGCATCGAAATACATTAGAACACCAAGTTTCAGATCGATCGGAGGTATGGGCTAAACGGAAGTATACCCCGAGAATGGATTACAAATATGGAGAGTATGCGACTTTTGCATCGCTGGCCTGATGCATTCGCCTTGGAGACGGCTCGTATGCACTTGAAGGCGGGAGCGTGCGACTGGTTTAACGCAAAAAGAGGTTTATTCAATTCTTGGCCAGCATTTCAACAATCGTTTCGAGCGACTTACATTCGACAGGACAGCGCTACGTCAAGATAGAAAAGGATGACCGAGCTAGTGCAACAGAAAGGCAAACATCTACAGCAGTATTTTCATAATAAAGTGAAACTTTGCACTGACTTGGATCTTGATGTCGTTTCAATAAAGGAACAAATTATAGTGGGGTTATGGTCAAGAGATCTCTTTAATGCAATGTCAGCGCGAGTGCATGCGACGACCGATGCATTGTTACATGATATTTGGGAGTACGATCATATGACTAGCTAACGAATTGAGAGAACACGCACACAAGGTAATCCAGCTCCAATCAACAACAAAAAGCCGCATGAAAGCGCAGGTACAGTAACGAATACAACGGTCCAGCGGCGCAGTGGTGCTCCACCGACAAGTAACGATAAAGGCGAGCCGAGGTGCTTTAACTGCTAAGCGTTAGGGCATTTCTCAAGAAATTGCACGCAACCTCGAAAACCACTGTATTGCGTTCGCTGCAAACAAAATGGTCACCTTCAACGTAGTTGCACCCAGCAAGCTGAGGCGGTGAAGATGATCGAGGGCCAAAATTCATCGACAGTGAGTAGGTACCTGAAACCGGCTTTGATTGATGGCATCGAGATGAATTCTTTTATAGATATGGGAAGTTCAGCATGCATCATAACCGCAAGTGCGGTGGTGTGTAATCGCTTGAAAATTATATACGAATCTATCGAATTGAAGTTTCGGACCGGATTCCTATCGGATAGAATCACCTGGATACGTCGAGGCTTCTGTCAAGGTTGATGAGGCGACGGTGAAAAATATCAAGTTGTATGTAGTAGCAGATGACGTGCTATCCACGAACGTACTGATTGGCCGACCGTTCACCGATGATGATGCAATAATCTATAAAAGAGAGGGAGACGTGCTGGTTTTCAGCAATCGCGTCAAATCGGACCTAGTTTCAACTTCGGAGGCAACTAATTTCGGTTTTAAGGTAACATCTGTGTCAAAAGTTTCTCCGATGACCGTAAACATGATTGAGGTATGTATGAATCACAAAAATCATGTTTTACTAGTATTAAATCCGACTGGAGAATCGCTCACGTGGAAAAAAGGTACTACGGTTCTCAAGGGCATCATCGAACCACTACCAGTTATGAACATCGGCAAGTCCCCAACACCCATCACCGTGGAGGATTTGGACATCGGCGATCACCAACCAGCGGCGGACGTGAAGATCTTCTCACCGTGATCAACGAATACCGCGATTGCGTAGCGATGAACATTTCCGAACTTGGATGTGCGCGAGACGTTGAAATAGATATTGTCGAAACAGCGGAATCAAAACCGATTAATTGCAAACCGTACCGTGCGAGTAATGTCGAGCGAGAGAAAATGCGCAAAATCTTAGCTGGGTGGCGCGAAGCCGGAATTGTCCGGGAAACAACATCTCCTTACGCGAGTCCGGTAATGTTAGTACAAAAGAAAAATGAAGATTCGCGTCTGGTGGTGGATTTTCGGAAACTTAATCAACAAACGCAGCGTTTGCATTTTCTTTTGCCGGATACCGAAGAGCATCTGGCGTTAATCGGTGATAATAAAGAATTTATAACGCTTGATTTATTTCACGGCTACTTACAAATTCCAATCGCGGAAAAATCTATGCATAAAACGGCTATAATCACGCCCGATGAGACGGCCGAGTTTACGCGATTAGTTTTCGGTTTAACCAATGGTCCCGCATATTTTTCGAAATACATGGCTCGAGTTCTTTATCCGTTACGTAAGCAATTGGTTTTATTTTTCCTGGATGATATATTTATAGCGGGCGAGTCGTGGCAGGATTTGCGAGAAAAATTGATTGAAATATTGAGAGCATTGCGAAACACAGGCCTCACCATTAATTTAAGAAAGTGTCAGTTTCTAAAACGTAAAGTCAGTTATCTGAGTTTCGAAGTATCAAGCGATGGTATTAGACCGGGTGAATATAAAACAAACGCGATAAAACAATTCCCTGCTCCGAAAAATGTGCACGAAGTACGAAGGATTTTGGGACTGAGCGGGTTCTTTAGACCTTTTGTTCCGAAGTTTGCGGAGATCGCGGCTCCACTTTATTAACTATTAAAAGCGAATCAACCAGTATGGGATCAGTGTACGAATGACGCGTTTGAACGTTTGCGAAATTCACTCATAGAGCGCCCAGTAATACAACCATTTAATCCAAAGCGTCATACCGAGCTGCATACGGATGCCAGCGCGCGCGGATTAGCTGCGATGTTGTTACAACAGGCAGACGATGGTAAAATGCACATTGTATACGCAATCAGTCGACGCACTAACGAGGCGAAACAATTCTATCATTCTAGTAAGCTCGAGTTACTGTCTATAATTTGGGCTGTATCGCGATTGCCTCAACTGTTAATAAATATTCGATTCACGATTGTTACTGATTGTCAAGCCCTTGTTTACTTAAATACGCATCGCACAAAAAATGCACAGATTGTTAGATGGCATCATTTACTATCCGAATTTGATTATGAAATAATTCATCGCGACGGTATAAAATTGGCCTATGTTGATTGTTGACGCCCTCAGCCGTGCGCCAACCGACGAGCCCGAAAGCATAGCGCCTAGTCTTGAAGAAATTCGTGATGTAATGTATGTAAATACTGTAAAAATATTGAATGTAAGTACGAATGTTAACCATGCAAAAATGGAACACGGGGTATTTTATCTAATCGACGAAACTGATAAAGTTCTCGCTTTTCAATTTCAAGATGAGAATATAGATGCAAAACGTAAAATTTTGAATACATCTGCAAGCGCGCGAACTAAATCAGAAAAAGAACAAGTGCGAGATTTCGAACGTGTCGGAGGAATTTTATATAAACGTGTAAATGGAAAAAAGTGTTACGTGGTACCTCAATGTATGCGTAAAGGATTATTAGTTCGACATCATGATTGTAACGGACATCAGGGCTTAGAACGAACGGCCGAATTGATGTCGCGTCGGTATTATTTCTGCGGAATGCGCCGATACGCAAGGCAACATATTTACTCATGTTTTCAATGTTTAGCAGCGAAAACGCGACCGGGCAGACAGGCGGGAGAACTTTATCCTATACCCCCTGGTAAACGTCCTTTTAAAACCGTTAATATCGATCACGTAGGTCCATTTGTAACTTCTAGTCGTAGGAATAAATATGTGTTTATTTTGATAGATAATCTTACGAAGTACGTGATACTTACAGCCATGCGTGACACAAGGCGACGAACGTAATTAAAAGCTTAGAGAATTTTATTTGTGATTTCGGTGCCCCGAAACGTATTATATCGGATAGAGGAACGTGTTTCACTTCTGAATTATTTGATGAATTTCGTAAGAAACATGGAATAAATCACGTTCTTACATCCCCTGGACACCCTTAAGCAAATGGTCAGACAGAGCGCGTTAACGCTACGTTAGTTTCTATTACGCAAGCCGCGATTGTTAAAGCAAATTGTAAGGACTGGGATGTTCACCTACATAAAATTCAACGCGATTTAAACGAAGCACAAAATGCAACCACAGGTCAAAGTCCATTTGAGGCGCTGTACGGCTACATTCCCAGTCACGACGAAGGTTTATTGCGGCAATTTTCCGAACTAGAAGATAATTACAATGCCGAGCATAAAGAGCGACACGCACAAATAAATGGTAAAATTTTACAGGTACAGCAGCAAATGAAATCACGTTATGATATCAACCGTGCGAAAAATGTAAAATACCGTGAGGGCGATTTAGTATTTTTTAAAGTAAATCCAATACCTACAGGCGATTCAACAAAATTACAATATAAGAGTAAAAATCCGTTATTGGTAACCAAGTGTCTAGACGGTGATACATACAAAATTGTACAACTGAGCGCAGAAAACAGCAAAAAGCGTTACGTAACCACGGCACACGCGCAACAACTTGAATTGTGGAAACCACCCAACGACGAATTTGACGAACAATTGATTGATAGTGCCGCCGAGTCATTAAAAGAAGCAGATGAGAAAAGGGTACTAACACAATAAATAGTAGAAGTTAATTATATGAAGAAACTCGCGAGTGACTGCGCCCAAAAAAATATTTTTTTTTGTTTCTTTTGATTTTCGGAGTTACCAACGATTTGGGGTGATTTATCAGAGACTATTTTTAAAAGATCACTCTCGAATCTCGCTTTGTGGATAAAATTCGAAAATCAGTAGATCGAGGACGATATACCCCAGGATGGCCGTGTTAGAGGCCGTAGATAGTCAGGCACATAAGTGGGAGTGAAGCGCTCGTGAAACGAGCTGAGAGGAAACTTTCGGGGACTCGGGCTCTCTCGTCCGGCGCTTGGGCGCGAGCGGTACTCTTTCGCGTAAATACGTAAATATCGTAAGTAATCGTCCATGATCTGTAATTGTGCGAGCGTAACCGTGCGTTTTCTTTAATCGTTATTAAGTGTGTCATCGTCTCAATAAAGTACTGATTGATATGTATTTCTATTATAAAACTGTGAGCGTCGTTTATCGGAGTGCTCCGAGTTTCCACCTTCAAAATCCCACAACCAACCCACTCTCGTACATCCGACAACAGAATTCGAACTATTACTCATTGCAGAATTATAGATTTAACACGATAGTAACGATGCTGACGTAGAGCGCATTTTATCTGACGAGGGTGGTGGTAATCTTCAAGGGTTTGCGTCTGAGGAGAGCTTTGCCGGTAAAGTAGGTGTTTGTATCCAGAATCCCCCTTGCTATACTATTGACAACGCCTAGGTACTTTACGGACGTACAGTACGATATATCATGCCCAAGTAAAGATATTTTAGAAACAAGTTCAAGATCGATGTTGTTAATGAACCTGGCGCTACTGACGATCATTGCCGTGGTTTTCACAACATTAAGAGCAAGCCTATTTTCTGGAGAGAGAGTGAGAGAGAGAGAGAGAGAGAGATTGATTGATTGATTCGTGTATTTATGCCTTGGTGTGACCTTTAGGCAAACATTAGTTGAACAGAGATGATGATGATTTCTTAAAACTAATTATAAGTATTCATTTTGAAACTAAAATATGAGAATTGTCAATACTAGTTACAAGTTTTGTATCATATAAATTTGTAATTTTACTGAGAGTTAACTATATGAATGACAATTATGTGCAACGACAGTATATATGAATCGGAATGGACTTACAAAAATTGATATAAGGTATAGTTTCATTGTATTGAATCACATAGAAACTACGACCCCCAAGCGCACGAATAGCAAGGACCGAGCCGGCAACTGACAAACTCAGACAGAATTATCCCTAGCGAACAGATATTCGTACAATCGAGATTTTAGGATGCCAATGGTTGAGGACGCAGTCACCTCCGCGGTAATGAATGCCAAAAATAAATCGCTGCTAAGGAAAAGGAGTTACGATAGGTAGACGTTCTGTGAATAGGAATATGAATAACGAATGGAACCTGCGGAAGGGTCGTAGGGCCGGTGGAGGACGAGTGAAGAGTTCCAGGAGGTAGGCCGGTGCATTGCCGTGTAGAATATTGTAGGTGGTGACCCCCAGAAAATATTTCCTACGTGAGTCTAACGTGAGCCAGCCAAGCTGCTTGCGATACTGGGATATATGTTCATCTCTCCGTAGATTAAATATGAATCTGATAGCGCAATTTACAAGCCTCTGAAGCATGGCATTTTGCTCTCCTGTTACGTCATTATAAACCAAACAGCAATAATCAACCAACGGGAAAATGAGAGACACTGTTAAAGTAGCTCTTAGTTCTTATGACAGAGCAGTTCGATGAAATTTTAATTCAAAAAGTGAGAAGTGAACTTTCTTCGAGGTTGAGAAAACATGGTTTCTCCAAGAGAGATTAGATGTCATTATAACTCTAAGGTTACGCACTTCATGGACATCCGGCAATGTTGTACCATCTACTGTGATGAGCGCGAGGCTGTTGAAATTTATTTGACTAATAAGTGCGTTACTACCTTGAATGAGCACCTTCGATTTGTTGAGATTAAGTTTAAGACCGTTTCTATTAGCATATTCAGCAACGACAGCAACATCATGTGTGATTTGAGCGATACCCGCGTCTAGTTCAGAGGGTGGGCATTGTAAATACATTTGCGTATCGTCGGCAAAGATTATATGATTAGAGTAAGGAAGATCCACGCCAATGTCATTTATAAATAGAGAAAACAGAAGGGGCTCAAACACCGAGCCCTGTGGTACTCCCATTGACGTGGATAGCCAGTCGGAATTTCCACCCTTATTATCTATTACTGCTTGAGTTCTACCTGTCAAATAAGAAAATATCCATTTGATAACGTCGATCGAGAAGCCAATTTTCCGAAGTTTGATGAGTAAGTTAAGATGGATCACTGTGTCGATCGCTTTGCTGAAGTCGAACAAGACTAAGATCGTTAAATGCCCCTTGTCTACACCGCGTCTAACGTCCTCACATATTCGGAATAAAGCAGTTTGTGTGCTGAAGCCTCTCCTAAAACCAGACTGCCGCTGATCCAGTATATTCGTGTCGATGAAGAGCGTGATTTGATTATGAACCATTCTTTCAAAAATCTTCGAAAGTTCACATAGATTGGCTATCGGTCTGGTGTCAGACGGTGTGTGCAGAGGGTTGCTCTTTAATAATGGCCGTAAAAATGCTCGTTTCCATATAGTGGGAAAGCGAACTAATCTCTAACCATGTTGATGATACAATCTGTGAATGAATCTACGTCGGTAGACGAGGTATAGTTGCTGTATGTCAGCAGGTTGCTTGCCTCAGCTGTGGATAAAAGCGTTGCTAGACATGCTAAATTATTGAATTGCTTGAAGTTTCGTCGATCAATCGTTCATTCCACAATGGGTGAAATATCAACGGCATACGTTATTTCAATGCGACCGTGAGATGCTGAGAATGGTGCATTCGATTTTGAGTAAGTAATCATTTTTTCAGGAGAATCAATAATGAATATGTCGAGCCAAGAGTCGGCATTGGCTACGTGATACGTTGCATCAGACTGCATTACATGAAGTACGCGAGATGAGACAATTTCGCGAAGACATTTGGCTTCAAAATTAGAACTAAGTAAGTTACAATTAAGATCTCCACTAATTACAATGTTTTTGTAGACAAAAGAGAAGCTGTCGAGAGCATTGAAAAAATCATAAAAAAAAGTCCTTTCGGTCTTCTGTACACTGTGGTAAACAGTAATGATTCCGCGTTCAGACATAATATTTCTAAAATCAAATACTCTGGCGCATTCGTAAATTGACTTGGCGAAGACGCTAGAACCTTAACTCTGAGAGACTCGTGTACATAGCACGCAATGCCCCCTCCTATTTTTCCCTCTCTATCATTCCGAACGAGAAAATAATTATCTAAACGCACTAGGTCGTCCGATTTTCCTGCGTGAAGCTACGTTTCGGATATAGCAATAATATGATAAAAATGCATTTTTATATGAGCCCTGACTAGATCGATGTGCCCCAACAAAGAGTTTGCGTTAAATTGAGCTATTTTTATGTTATGCTCGTTACGTAGAATAGCTTGAAGTGCGTTACAAGCATGATGAGTATCAGGCTGTACACGCGGAAGTCAGATCATTTTCGAAAAATCTGATTCCGATCTGATATTCACAATTAGTGAACCGTCTGACTTACGAACGTTAATAACACCTGATGTGTTTCATACGTGTTTGTATCCACATTCGGCGGCTTTGACTTTGGTGCGACGGAAAAGATTGTACACATGGGCCGGTAAAAACTCATTTACAAAGATGTTACCCTCTGTGTCCAAGGAAAAGACTTCGTTAATCGTTAAATTCTTTTTTTCGCGCCTCTTGTTAATAACATGTTCTCTCACCATTTGTGATTTGAGAGTGATTATAAGTGTTTTTCGATCTTGTAAATTAGCATTTGACGGATCTTGTCCATTCACTGTTGCGTTATTGCCCTTTTTGATAAGATTACGAACATCTAGTACATCGCCTATTACCTCGGGAATTCCAAGAGCTGTAAATACTTTTTGTACTATCTCCCTTGGCGAATCCATAACAGTGCAGGGAATGCCATTTGATGTTATTTCTGCTGTCGTATTTTGTGATTGAATCGCTTATAAACAATTCGATAACTGTGTGAGTAGATTGGTTATGAGAGTTCTAGATCAAAACATGGCGGCGTGCCCCCCATGCCCCCATGCCCCCATGCCCCCCCCCCCCCCCCCATTTTCGATCACCATTTTAATGGCGGCCATTTTGATTTTTTGGATGGCGGCCATTTTGATTTTTTTGATGGCGGCCATTTTGATTTATTTGATGGCGGCCATTTTGATTTTTTGGTTGGCGGCCGTTTTGATTTTTTTTATGACGGCCATTTTGATTTTTTGATGGTGGCCATTTTGACGGCGGCCATGATTTTTTGATGGCGGCCATTTTGATTTTCATCATCCGACAGTTTGATAATATGACTTTCGCTATGATGTCACCAGTATAATCGATCGATTTTACCGTCTGACGGTGGCCATTTTGAATTTTGCTCAGTCGGATGGGCGGCCATTTTGATTTTTATCGTCGGACAGTTTGATAATGTGATTTATTTCTTGGTCGGACGAATAGCCATTTTGATTTTTCGCCGTTACCCGTAAACTTTCGCGCCAATAGTTTGCCCCAGGCGAAAAATAATATTTTCCACGTACTTCGAATACATTCTTTTACGTTAATCGACCGGATGGTGGCATCGCAATTAGATAGACAGGGAATGCCGATGACGATCCGTAAACTTTCACGCTAATAGTTTACCTCCAGAGCGAAAATTTTACACTCGAAAAATATTAATAGAATTTATTGTAGTTATATATATATATATTTCGAATTACAGTTGCACTTAATTTTAAGTAAAGCTGGGGATGTTCGCCACAATTAGATAGGTCGGGAAATGTTGATGGCGATTCGTAAACTTTCACCCTAATAGTTTTACTCCCCAGAGCGAAAAATAGTATTTTTCATGTACTTCGAATACACTCTTTTGTGTTAATTGACCGGATGGTGATGTCGCAATTAGATAGGCCGAGAATGTTCACTACAATTAGATAGGTCGGGGAATGTTGACGACAATCCGTAAACTTTCACTCGCGCTAATAGTTTGCTTTGACTATCACTCTCCCAAATTCTTACCTTACCCAAGTGCAACACGATTGTCATATGCGCGCAAAGAATTGCCACATTTGCGAAAAGCCGTTTACCCCTGAGGAGAAAAAGTGCCACGACCACTGTCACTTCACGGGTAAATATCGTGCTCCTGCTCATAATCGGTGTAATTTGAATTTCAGAGAGACGCACACAATTCCAATAGTTTTCCACAATTTGTCCGGTTACGATTCTCACTTTTAATAAAATCCCTCGCGTCAACTTTTCCCGGTGAAATTACCCTTCTATAATTCTTGTGAGACGAAAGCGCTAAAATCATCATGATACGTAATAACCAGTTTACCGGCGAAGAAATAATTATAGGATTCAGCGACGCGACTTCGGAGTTTTCGCTCCAAGATCTTCGGCGACTCGTTGAATGTGTCCGGAGAGCTCGTGCGCAACCGCGCAGGCAGCACAGGGTATATGTTCAGGACATAACATTAATCCGGCATTTTCAAAAATGGGGGAAATGAGGTGATCGCGATCTTTTCGGACATCGAACCAGATGGCGATGAACGCGAAGCCAATTGGATCGAGCGTCGTCAGATCAGCGAGGAATAAGATACGTCCCGACGTATGATTGTGCGCCGGAAAACGTTCAATGACTGCAGCAGTGTTCGCCCTCAGAGCGAAAATAATATTTTCACCATACTTCGAATACATTCTTTTGTGCTAATCGACCGGGTGGCGACACCGCAATTAGATAGGCTGGGAATGTTGATGATGATCCGTAAACTTTTACGCTAATAGTTTACCTCCTTATTTCCCACTCGATGGGGTACATAAAACGTGGGCCTATTCCGATGATGACGCTGGTCTCATCGTCTCTTCGCGTCGTGAACTGCTGTTACTAGTGAAAAACAAGAAACCGATTGAAACGCGATGGATCTAACAAAAGTTAGCCACGTCGGCCGTCTGGAGAATCCGCCAACCAAGAAGATGTCGGAACTTGAAATTGGAGCGGCGTACAACATCACAGACTTACGGCTGGTCAAAACGAAATTTGGGGTATGTGTTCTGGCGACGATCGATGAAGATTACAACGTCTTCTTGCCACCGAGAATCGCAAGGGTCCTGCAAGAAGATTCAAATCAGCTAGCTGAAATGTGCAACATGGCTGGGCAAAATCGCCTGCAAATGAAATATCATGGTGGGGAATTCAACAAGCTCGAATTTTCATGCGGTTATGTGCCATAAATAAACTATGCGATCACCAACCACCCACCTCTGCAAAAATTCATCCGCGAGGGGATGAAAGCAGGCGTGCTGGAGATCGAACTTTCGCCAACCGAATCCGAACGGGAGTTGTAACGAATCTCGGAAATATCAACCGGTACCAGCCTCTCGCTGCGGGGCTTTCGACATTCGTTGAGCTGTCCAAGGATATTCAGCGGAAGAGGGCGGTGGTGAACGTGAAAAACAACGATGAAAGATGCCTTCTCTGGTCCATCACTGCAGTCCGCCGCCCGGCCAACACCCCCACCGATAGAACTAACCATTATCGCCGCTTTATCTCCGAGTTGAACTGTACAGGCATCAAATTCCCTGCCACTCTACATGATGTGAAAAAGCTTGAGATTCCATATTGATACCTGGACAGACCGAGACCCTACCTTGGGGGTTTGTCCCAGCCCCCTGATAGCTATAGGATAAAACTGTACACGTTTAATTATTGCGAATATTTACGCTTGACGCCTCGGGCGATCCGCCATCATGCGGAAACGATTTAGACTGGATTTGACAATGAATTCATATACTTAACATTTATTTATTTATTTATTTATTTATTCATTTATTTATTCATTTTTTCATTTATTTATTTATTTATTCATTATCAATATATTGAGAAATTATTCATTTTTATTCGTTCACCACGTGAAAAGTTTTCTGAAAATGAAAAAAAGTTTTCAGAAAACGAAAAAAAGTTTTCAGAAAATGAAAAAAACTTTTCCGAAAACTTTTTTCCCATTTGATTAACACGTAAAAAAAGTTTTCAGGAAATGAAAATAAGTTTTCTGAAAACGAAAAAAAGTTTTCTGAAAATGAAAATAAGTTTTCTGAAAATGAAAAAAAGTTTTCTGAAAATGAAAAAAAATGTGTAATAATCGTATGGAAAAATTGCAGATTATTATTATTATTATTATTATTATTTTCATGGCATCGAGTACGGCACATGTGCATGCAAAGGAGATAAGTGTGGAAATATTTGTATATTCAAATCTTTTATTGTAATTCGGAAAATACATACAAATTATGTTACATGGCTGTTTTATTTATCCTGCTATTGTGCGAACTATCAAAACCCAACCACTTCACATAGATCCGATTCCCCCGTTTGCGTAATACTTTCTCCACAAGATAGCCGTCGGGGTATTTTACTTTGCCGAGCTCCTCCTCGTAGAAGCCCCCCTCGATGGGATGATCTTGATAATCGGTAAGTTTGTACGTCGGCGGATTGGTATCTTTCACCTCACTCGCGGTGAATATTTCAGTCGTCCAATTGGGCGTATAGCCTTTTTCGAATACATTCTTGTACTTGCTGATTCAAACTCGATCGCCCGCACTGAAGGTACCAGGATGTCCCTAATTTGGGGGACACGGACCAGCCGGCGTGATACGCGACTCAAATCCAGCCGAGAATTTCTTTGCCGCAAGCTCGTCCGACGCATAATTTTTTAATTATAAGCGATAGCGTTAGGCCAATCAGAGTGCATCATTTCATCTGGATTTGCCGCCACGGAAATTGCTGTTTTGTTCGCCTGGGTGAATTATTATTATTCGTTTACGAATTAAATATCGGCACCTCCCCTCTCTCCCTGTTGTACCCCTTCTCGAGCGCTGACCCCGGTATTGTTGCCGCGGCACACGCTGCCGGCCGCACACACACGGACGCACACTCATGTGTGTGAAACATAAGCGAATGCCCAGCTACACAATACTACGAAACACACATCTACGCGTGAAAATAAAAATAAATCCCCAAATAAATCAGCGGATTTAAGATTCAATGTTATAAAACACTTCCAATCATCGATCTATGCATCAAACTAGAGATTTTAGATGATTGATATGCCGTTAGGGTTCATAATTAGTCATTCAATCAATCTGAATTATGGTTTCCGAACATTTTTTGTGTCTTTGCAACATAATTTTTCCACTAGTTTGAAATTCATCATTGACATCCGATTTTTCAATAATGCGAGGGAAAAATAACTCGCTGAATTGGCGTGTCAATAGGTTTGTAAATCAATTACGATTCACCTGAGTTAACACAAAATAACTGAATAAATGAGAATTCACTGAATCACTAAAAATGATAACCGAAATCACGAGAATTATTTGAGATATGCCTCTGAGGGTTTGTCGACGTAACGTACACGTCATTTTCAATCAGACTGCCGTTCAAAACAATTTCATATGCCCACAGCTGTGATAGACTCATTATAGCATCTCGCGCAAGGTTGAAGGACCTCATTTTCTGTCTAAAAGACTATCGTCACACAAAAAATCCGCAAAATTCACTCACCCAAAGTCCTCAAAACTCTGCCTTTGCAACATGAGCGTAAGGTTTATGGGGCATTCGTATGAAGACGAGCGTGGTAGATGTCGCTACGAGCCGTCAGGCGACTGACATTAAATCTTAAATCTTAAATCCGCTGATTTATTTGGGGATTTATTTTTATTTTCACGCGTAGATGTGTGTTTCGTAGTATTGTGTAGCTGGGCATTCGCTTATGTTTCACACACATGAGTGTGCGTCCGTGTGTGTGCGGCCGGCAGCGTGTGCCGCGGCAACAATACCGGGGTCAGCGCTCGAGAAGGGGTACAACAGGGAGAGAGGGGAGGTGCCGATATTTAATTCGTAAACGAATAATAATAATTCACCCAGGCGAACAAAACAGCAATTTCCGTGGCGGCAAATCCAGATGAAATGATGCACTCTGATTGGCCTAACGCTATCGCTTATAATTAAAAAATTATGCGTCGGACGAGCTTGCGGCAAAGAAATTCTCGGCTGGATTTGAGTCGCGTATCACGCCGGCTGGTCCGTGTCCCCCAAATTAGGGACATCCTGGTACCTTCAGTGCGGGCGATCGAGTTTGAATCAGCAAGTACAAGAATGTATTCGAAAAAGGCTATACGCCCAATTGGACGACTGAAATATTCACCGCGAGTGAGGTGAAAGATACCAATCCGCCGACGTACAAACTTACCGATTATCAAGATCATCCCATCGAGGGGGGCTTCTACGAGGAGGAGCTCGGCAAAGTAAAATACCCCGACGGCTATCTTGTGGAGAAAGTATTACGCAAACGGGGGAATCGGATCTATGTGAAGTGGTTGGGTTTTGATAGTTCGCACAATAGCAGGATAAATAAAACAGCCATGTAACATAATTTGTATGTATTTTCCGAATTACAATAAAAGATTTGAATATACAAATATTTCCACACTTATCTCCTTTGCATGCACATGTGCCGTACTCGATGCCATGAAAATAATAATAATAATAATAATAATAATCTGCAATTTTTCCATACGATTATTACACATTTTTTTTCATTTTCAGAAAACTTTTTTTCATTTTCAGAAAACTTATTTTCATTTTCAGAAAACTTTTTTTCGTTTTCAGAAAACTTATTTTCATTTCCTGAAAACTTTTTTTACGTGTTAATCAAATGGGAAAAAAGTTTTCGGAAAAGTTTTTTTCATTTTCTGAAAACTTTTTTTCGTTTTCTGAAAACTTTTTTTCATTTTCAGAAAACTTTTCACGTGGTGAACGAATAAAAATGAATAATTTCTCAATATATTGATAATGAATAAATGAATAAATAAATGAAAAAATGAATAAATAAATAAATAAATAAATAAATAAATAAATAAATGTTAAGTATATGAATTCATTGTCAAATCCAGTCTAAATCGTTTCCGCATGATGGCGGATCGCCCGAGGCGTCAAGCGTAAATATTCGCAATAATTAAACGTGTACAGTTTTATCCTATAGCTATCAGGGGGCTGGGACAAACCCCCAAGGTAGGGTCTCGGTCTGTCCAGGTATCAATATGGAATCTCAAGCTTTTTCACATCATGTAGAGTGGCAGGGAATTTGATGCCTGTACAGTTCAACTCGGAGATAAAGCGGCGATAATGGTTAGTTCTATCGGTGGGGGTGTTGGCCGGGCGGCGGACTGCAGTGATGGACCAGAGAAGGCATCTTTCATCGTTGTTTTTCACGTTCACCACCGCCCTCTTCCGCTGAATATCCTTGGACAGCTCAACGAATGTCGAAAGCCCCGCAGCGAGAGGCTGGTACCGGTTGATATTTCCGAGATTCGTTACAACTCCCGTTCGGATTCGGTTGGCGAAAGTTCGATCTCCAGCACGCCTGCTTTCATCCCCTCGCGGATGAATTTTTGCAGAGGTGGGTGGTTGGTGATCGCATAGTTTATTTATGGCACATAACCGCATGAAAATTCGAGCTTGTTGAATTCCCCACCATGATATTTCATTTGCAGGCGATTTTGCCCAGCCATGTTGCACATTTCAGCTAGCTGATTTGAATCTTCTTGCAGGACCCTTGCGATTCTCGGTGGCAAGAAGACGTTGTAATCTTCATCGATCGTCGCCAGAACACATACCCCAAATTTTGTTTTGACCAGCCGTAAGTCTGTGATGTTGTACGCCGCTCCAATTTCAAGTTCCGACATCTTCTTGGTTGGCGGATTCTCCAGACGGCCGACGTGGCTAACTTTTGTTAGATCCATCGCGTTTCAATCGGTTTCTTGTTTTTCACTAGTAACAGCAGTTCACGACGCGAAGAGACGATGAGACCAGCGTCATCATCGGAATAGGCCCACGTTTTATGTACCCCATCGAGTGGGAAATAAGGAGGTAAACTATTAGCGTAAAAGTTTACGGATCATCATCAACATTCCCAGCCTATCTAATTGCGGTGTCGCCACCCGGTCGATTAGCACAAAAGAATGTATTCGAAGTATGGTGAAAATATTATTTTCGCTCTGAGGGCGAACACTGCTGCAGTCATTGAACGTTTTCCGGCGCACAATCATACGTCGGGACGTATCTTATTCCTCGCTGATCTGACGACGCTCGATCCAATTGGCTTCGCGTTCATCGCCATCTGGTTCGATGTCCGAAAAGATCGCGATCACCTCATTTCCCCCATTTTTGAAAATGCCGGATTAATGTTATGTCCTGAACATATACCCTGTGCTGCCTGCGCGGTTGCGCACGAGCTCTCCGGACACATTCAACGAGTCGCCGAAGATCTTGGAGCGAAAACTCCGAAGTCGCGTCGCTGAATCCTATAATTATTTCTTCGCCGGTAAACTGGTTATTACGTATCATGATGATTTTAGCGCTTTCGTCTCACAAGAATTATAGAAGGGTAATTTCACCGGGAAAAGTTGACGCGAGGGATTTTATTAAAAGTGAGAATCGTAACCGGACAAATTGTGGAAAACTATTGGAATTGTGTGCGTCTCTCTGAAATTCAAATTACACCGATTATGAGCAGGAGCACGATATTTACCCGTGAAGTGACAGTGGTCGTGGCACTTTTTCTCCTCAGGGGTAAACGGCTTTTCGCAAATGTGGCAATTCTTTGCGCGCATATGACAATCGTGTTGCACTTGGGTAAGGTAAGAATTTGGGAGAGTGATAGTCAAAGCAAACTATTAGCGCGAGTGAAAGTTTACGGATTGTCGTCAACATTCCCCGACCTATCTAATTGTAGTGAACATTCTCGGCCTATCTAATTGCGACATCACCATCCGGTCAATTAACACAAAAGAGTGTATTCGAAGTACATGAAAAATACTATTTTTCGCTCTGGGGAGTAAAACTATTAGGGTGAAAGTTTACGAATCGCCATCAACATTTCCCGACCTATCTAATTGTGGCGAACATCCCCAGCTTTACTTAAAATTAAGTGCAACTGTAATTCGAAATATATATATATATAACTACAATAAATTCTATTAATATTTTTCGAGTGTAAAATTTTCGCTCTGGAGGTAAACTATTAGCGTGAAAGTTTACGGATCGTCATCGGCATTCCCTGTCTATCTAATTGCGATGCCACCATCCGGTCGATTAACGTAAAAGAATGTATTCGAAGTACGTGGAAAATATTATTTTTCGCCTGGGGCAAACTATTGGCGCGAAAGTTTACGGGTAACGGCGAAAAATCAAAATGGCTATTCGTCCGACCAAGAAATAAATCACATTATCAAACTGTCCGACGATAAAAATCAAAATGGCCGCCCATCCGACTGAGCAAAATTCAAAATGGCCACCGTCAGACGGTAAAATCGATCGATTATACTGGTGACATCATAGCGAAAGTCATATTATCAAACTGTCGGACGATGAAACTCAAAATGGCCGCTGTCTGAATGGCTGCTCGGCAGACGGCAAAATCGGTCGATTATGCTGATGACGTCATAGCGAAAATCATATTATCAAACTGTCGGACGATGAAAAATCAAAATGGCTGCTCATCCGGCTAAGTAAAAATCAAAATGGCCGCTGTGTGAATGGCCACTCGTCTGACTAAGCAAAAATCAAAATGGCCGCCATCAAAAAATCATAGTCGCCGTCAAAATGGCAGCCATCAAAAAATCAAAATGGCCGTCATCAAAAAAAATCAAAATGGCCGCCATCCAAAAAATCAAAATGGCCGTCATAAAAAAAAATCAAAATGGCAGCCGTCAAAAAATCAAAATGGCCGCCATCCAAAAAATCAAAATGGCCGCCATCAAAAAAATCAAAATGGCCCTCGAAAATGGGGGGGGTATGGGGGGCAGGGGGGGGGGGGGGGGGGCATGGGGGCATGGGGGCATGGGGGGCACGCCGCCATGTTTGGATCTAGAACTCTCATAACCAATCTACTTGTGTGATTTGACTCTTTAATTCTTCATTTTCTTCACGAATCGTGGCAGATTCAGCGCTTGCAAGATCAACATTCACTTCTAGATTATTTATGCGGCTTAACATGGTTTCGTGTAAGGCAGTTAAATCTGAAACGTTAGCCCGAATTTCTGCAATATCATGCTTGACACCAGTAAGTGTGCCTTGAATTAACGCAAGCTGTCCGTTCATTGCATTGCTAGAACTTTGCAATTGAAGCATGTATAGTCGAAGCTTCTTCATAGGCGAAGTTGCCTCGTAGTTTTGAATTGAACCTTTTTTATTAGTATGAAGGATAGAGGTTGAGGTTTCTTGAATAAAAAAACTCTCGCGTTTGAGCCATCGAATCATGAATGTTTATTGGCTCTTGTGGTAAAAGCCTTGCGGCATAAAAACCCACGAAGTATGAACGTGTATTTGTAAACGTATAAAAGCATGTTTCGCACACGTGAATTTGTCGATTGTGTATATAAATGTGTATATGCCGGTTACAGCCCGTTTGGCTCATGCCACCGCGATCTCGAGTGCGTTTCGTATTGCGATTTTTGTTTTATTCGATTCGATCGAATTTCGTATGATTTGCGTTTGCCTTACTCCGAGGAGCGAACGTATATGAGAGTATGATTGGTGTTGGTAGTACACCAAGAGCGCTCGGGCTCATTGTATGATGAAAGGGTGCAAGACCCGTGGTATGTGTGTATGGGCACTCGGTCCCGTGTAGAATGAGAGACACTCGGGCCGTACTCATCTACCTTACTCCGTAGAGCGAACGTATACGAGAGTATATTTGGGCCTCTCGTCTTTTGGTCGTGGTACTAGAGAACGCACGGCGTCACTCACGATCGTCACTAGACGGACGACTTAACTTGACTGTTTTAAAAAATGCGTGATGCGCGCTCGCCTCCTCATCTACGCGAGATTTGGCATCCCTGCGGAGATGAATCGTTCGAGCGCGGCTCGCACGGAGATCGCAATGACACGGGCACAAAACGACGCTCAGGCACTGAACACCCTCCCCCCGTTGGGAGTGCTAACGAACAAAATTATGCAAACAGTAGTACATGTCATTAACCTTATTATAACTGATCCTTTTACAGCGATTACCTTAAGTCTAAAGTTGGTATTTTATGCATAAAGAGTAAATAATTAATTGGAATATGACCTTGAAGAAGTATCCTTGGCTCACATCTACATAGTATGTTGACTGAATCTTGCGTAAGTATGAATCGAAAACTCGAATTTGAAAATTAGAAAGAATTAATTGTAAATTTCAACTGAGAAGAGTTCGAAAATTATCGTTTTCGTTGAATTCTCCCGATAATCTCAAGCGCTTATGGGCAAAGCGCAAATCGATCTCGTGTTGCGTTTGTAGAGTCCTCGAGTCGTTTTTACGGTGACCACCCTGACTACGCCATCGCCTCCAGGATGTAGTTCCACCACTCGACCCAGTCGCCACTGCATACATGGTTGGTTCTTGTCACTCAATAGGACTACCGTGTCCAGTGCGATATTTTCGGTCGGATTTATCCATTTCTGTCTCTTTTGTAACTCGCTCAAATATTCGAGTTGCCACCGGCGCCAGAATTCTTGTCGTGTCTTAGTGATCAGTTGCCACGAGGATATTCGGTTGTCTGGAACAAGCGAAAGATCATTTTCCGGCAGCATTATGAGCGGTCTTCCAACAAGAAAGTGCGCGGGGGTTAAAGCAATTGGATCGTTTGGATCTGTGGAAATAGGGCACAATGGGCGCGAATTGAGAATGCCCTCAATCTCGATTGCTAGAGTAGTCAATTCTTCGTACGTAAACAAAAGATCGCACATGACGCGTTTAAGATGGTGTTTATACGATTTTACAGCCGCCTCCCATATACCCCCGAAATGAGGTGAGAGGGGCCGATTGAAATGCCACTCAATTTTTCTGGTCGACGTAAATTCGTACAGTTGAGAACGGAAGTCTTCGGACTCTCTGACAGCGTAAAATTCACGAAGTTGACTGTTCGCGCCGACGAAATTCGTCCCATTGTCCGAATAGATATGGCCCGGAATGCCCCGACGACTGACGAATCGTCGTAAAGCCGCTATGAACGCGTCTGTTGACAGATCGCTTGCGATCTCGATATGAATAGCTTTAGTCGACATGCAAATAAATACGCAGCCGTAGACTTTAATGCTGCTCCGATTCCGATGTTTCTTTTCTTTTGCGAGTATCGGACCGAAATAATCTACTCCCGTGTGGTAGAACGGCGGTGCATTGTCTACTATAGATTTTGGCAAGTCGGCCATCTTGTACGTCTCTGGTTTAGCCCGAAACCGGATGCATCGCACGCAACGTCGCACGACTTTACGTATTTGATTTCTGCCGTCTAGTATCCAGAATCTTTGCCGGATACTATATAATGTCGATTGGATCCCAGTGTGAAAGAATTTTTCGTGCATGTGACGAATCAAAAGGTCGGTTACGTGATGTCGCGACGGAAGAAGGATCGGATTTCTTTGATCGAGCGAGATATCGGCCTTATTTATACGACCACCGACGCGAATCAAGCCTCTCTCGTCGACTCGCGGATTCAGAGATCCGAGTTTTGCGCATTTCACCCTTTCTTCGGATAAAAGACGATCGATTTCGTCTTGAAAGTGCGCTTGTTGGATTAATCGAATAACGCGATACTCGGCCTCCTCAATTTCCTTGATTGTCAAAGCGCCCTTGACATTATTGTTGGGTGAGAAACGTAAGCAGTACGCGACGACACGAATCAATCGTGTGTATGCCGAGAAATTTTTGAAAATTTCTTCCGATTGCGATTGCGAGAACATGCACAATAATTTTTTAATCCCCGGTAAATCCTTCTGAGGCGTTACCGCGACTTGCGGCCAAACGGATTCGGGCTGAGCTAGCCACGCAGGCCCCCGAAACCACGAGTCGTTATTTAAAAATTCCCGTGGAAATTGACCTCGCGACAACGCGTCTGCCGGATTCTGATCAGTCCGGATGTGCCGCCACTCCGCGTCTTTACTGACTTCCTGTATCTCTGCGACGCGATGTGCTTCAAACACCTTTAGGACTCTCGGATGTTTGTTTAGCCATTGTAAAACTAATGTTGAGTCTGACCAGAAAATTGTCTTGTACACGCGAAAACTCGTTACCTCGAGGACTTCGCGATATAAGCGAGCAAGTGTCAAAGCGCCGCTGAGTTCGAGTCGAGGGATGGTTTGATCTTTTAGCGGAGCCACCCGTCCCTTTGAACAGAAAAGTCTTACGCGAATTTCGCCGTCCTGCTCGCAAGAGCGCACGTATATACAAGCTCCGTAACCTGTCTGATTCGCGTCGCAAAATCCGTGAATCTGGATATCGATTGGGTTATTTGTCGAAACGTATCGGTCAATTTTTAAATTGTTGATTAATGACAGTTGTTCCGCGAACGATCGCCACGCGGAATCTAACGCGCTGGGTACGGACTCGTCCCATGTAGTTTTTGCTTTCCAGCATCGTTGCATAATCACTTTCGAGGTGAGAATCACCGGACCGAGTAAACCGAGGGGGTCGAAAATTTTCGCGATTTCTGATAAGATATATCGTTTTGTGACCTTCTCGGAGGGCTCGATACGTTTCACCGTATAAAGGAAGTCGTCATTCCGCGCGTTCCATGATATACCGAGTGTTTTGTGCACAGGACTTTCGTCTGTCAGAAAATCGATATCTGCGGTTTTTTTGCTCAAATTATTTAGGGCCTGCGGGTGATTTGACGCTCATTGTCGAATGTCGAATCCACCACGCTTCAATATTTCGATCACTTCGTCCCGAATTTGTACGATTTCCTCAAAGGTGTTTGCCTTTGCCCCTGATAACAAATCGTCGACGTATAAGTCGCGCGTTAAAACCTCGGCCCCCTTAGGATAATCCGCGCTCTCATCGCTTGCAAGTTTTTGTACGATTCGTATCGCAAGAAACGGAGCTGACGACACGCCGAACGTTACGGTGTTTAGTTCGAATACGCGAATTCTTTCCTGTTGGAGCCAAAAAACTCGTTGGTACCGACGATCGCTAGGGGCGATCCAAATTTGTCGGTACATTTTCGCGATGTCCGCGGTAATCACAAATTTATAACTGCGAAATCGTAAAAGATGCTCGATTAGTTTCAATTGAATAGTCGGGCCGACCATCAGCGTATCGTTAAGCGACACTCCCATGGTTGTTTTGGCGGACGCATCGAAGACAACTCGGGTCTGCGTCGTAGCACTTGTCGCCTTTATGACCGCGTGGTGTGGGATATAATAACCGGGTAGTGATTCGTCGACAACGAGTGACATATGGCCTAGTTCTATGTACTCATTCATAACGCGATGATATTCCGCTTTAAGGACCGGGTCCGCGTTAAGCCTTTTTTGCAAGCCAGCAAATCGTCGCAAAGCCATAGATCGCGAATCACCGAGGTCTCGATCGGCGCTGCGGAACGGCAGACGAACGACGTACCGTCCCGACGGTTCGCGAGTGACGTTTCGAATGAAATGAGTTTCACAGCTTGTATTTTCCGATAATTTTCTTTGACTAGCGTTTGCATCATCGAGCAACCAGAATTTTTCTATTGTTTCCTTTAATTCGGTCAGTTGGCACGACGTTCGTTTCCCGACCGTGGTGTTTGATTTTCCGCCGGCAACGGCCCAGCCGAGCTGAGTTTTCTGTAAGACGAGATCGCAGCCGTCGCGGGACAAATCACATTGTCCGATCGATAATAATGACAACGTTGTCCCTGACCCGATGAGGATGTCGATCCTTCCAGGCGAATGAAATTGCGGATCGGCCAATTTTACATTCCGCGGTAAGTCGATTGATTCGCGAGGAAAGATTTCGTTTGGTACGTTATCAGCTATTTTCGGTATGACCAGAAACGTGAGAGTTTTGTTGAAATTATCGTGTATCGAATAAAATGTACATTCGACCGCGCCTTTAGAAATTGTATTTGCGTCGTCGATCATTCCTACCGTGATCGTGCACGCGCGTATCGGTAGTTTCAATTCTCTCACAAGATCCTCCGTGATAAAATGCGCTGTCGCACAAGTGTCTAATAAAGCGCGACGTTTTAGGTATTGACCGCGTGAGTCTTTGACGCGTATTTGAGCGCTCAGCATTAACTGCGACTGTAACGCCCTTGACGTGAAGCTGTGTGTAATCATTTTGCTACATGTTAAATTTACCTTTGTTGTCGACTTAGGTGTATCCGATTGTATCGTTTCTTGGGTCGCGTGGGTGGATGCAGCAGGAGATTCGTCGTGCAAAAGAGTGTGGTGAAACCTGGAGCAGTTTTTGCAATGCGTCGAAGTGCATTTGCCGCGGTGCGAGCGCAGGCAATTTTTACACAGCGATGAACCCTTGACGAAATTCCACCGTTGGTGAACCGTCATTTTTTGAAATTCGCGACACTGGTATGTGGGATGACTCTCCCGTTTGCACACTACGCACTTTGCTGACGTGCCTATCGCTAACGCACGCGCGCCATTTTCTCCGCGTCGAGTCTTGACTCCGCTCTGATCTTTATAATTCGGAAGCGGTCGTTTGTAATTGGTCTCTGTTTTGGAACGCGATACATCTTGTTCGAGCGTATATAAACGAAACGCGGTCTCGGAGACGAATTTGTAAATTTGCTCGAGTGTTAGCGAGGTGTCGAGATTGAGCGTCTCTTCCCACTTGACCCGAATATTGTTGGGTAACGCGCGTTCGATTATCCGGACTAACAAGTGTTCATCTGGTGTCACGTCCAATGACGCGAGCATGTTCACGTGTTGGCGCATGTCGTCGACGAGTCGCGCTAAATCTTTATGCGTCGCCCTTTTTACCGCAGGCATCTCGAGGATCGCGTCGAGATGTTTTACGATCAAAATTCGAGTCTTGTCATACGAATCTAGAAGTAACTTCCATGCCGTCCCGTTATTTCTTCGCTCACGTTGTTAATGAGAATTTTGTTTAACGCGTCACCCTCTAGGCAATTTTTTAGATATAAGAATTTTTGTAATTTCGTTATGTCTTCGCGAGAGTCGATCATTGTCAAAAATGTATTTTTAAATGCGTGCGTGCGGCCCCTATGTTCCTTTGTGTGATCTGGTGCGCATGTGCAGTAAACTAAAATTCACGAAGACAAGCAATGGCTCGGCGAGGAAAGAAGATCGCGAACGTGACAGGGAAAAATCACCGAATCTTTTACTGATTATCTGCTTTTTATCAGTTATATCCCAATTGGATTATTGTCTCAGTTGATAAAAAGCAAAATTTAGCGTGCTTTCGTACTGAAACAAAAACGCCCGAAGGCAGAGTGCAGCAGAATGAAGCCCAAATGACAGGAGCAATTAAATTAGGCGTCTGTTCCTACTTACAGTAAACAGAGGGAGGAAGGAGGGCGGGAGGGAGGGATGGAGGGCGGGAGGGGAGAGAGAGAGAGAGAGAGAGAGAGAGAGAGAGAGAGAGAGAGAGAGAGAGAGAGAGAGAGAGAGAGAGAGAGAGAGAGAGAGAGAGAGAGAGAGAGAGAGAGAGAGAGAGAGAGAGAGAGAGAGAGAGAGAGAGAGAGAGAGAGAGAGAGAGAGTTTGAAAACAAGCTTACGCCGATGTATCATATAACAACGAGCTTGACACGGTCAATTTTCCAGTCCTTGTGAAACTATCAAAGAAAGATCGGCAAATCTGCAATATACTCCCGTATGTGAAGAAAGGTTGGCCACCGCAGCTTCAATCCAAATTCGAAAAAAAAATGCCGAATTCGAAAAAGCGTGTTGTGGAATAAAGAGCGACCTTTCAATAGACAAGTATGGATTGTTCAAAGGTTGCCGACCAGTAGTACCAGTAAAGTTAGGAGAATCAATTTCACGACAATTTCACGCATCGCATATGGGTACGACAAAAATGAAAAAGGCAGCTACGTCCTACGTATGTTGGCTCACAAAAAAATGAGATATCAAAGTGACAGGAAGTACATGCTGAACATGCTTCGTGGGTTGGCAAAAACTTGCAAAGATGCCTTTGACTCCTTGGCCGTGGTCTAAGCAGCCTTGATTAAGATAACATAGCAATGTTCTGTCATTCGACAGCTATACGTTCATAACAGTGATGGACATTCACTCGAAGTGCGTAGGAGCTGCGGATATCAGTGCAAATACAAAATCGTCTGAAATAATAAATTATTTCGCGCGTTTCATGTGATCTAAATATCTCGTTACGAACAATGGTCCACAGTATGCTAGTGAGGAGTTTGCAGTATACCTACACTAAATCAAATGCAATTAAGCCCATTTTTTCACCAGCTTATCATTTCGCAATAAATTGTGCTGCTGAAAATTTTGTCGTCACCTTTAAAGCGGAAGTTAAGAAAATAACGAAGCACGGTTGGACTCTGTTGCAAGCGATTGATCTGTTTCTGACCGACCGCCGAACAACACCACATTGTACCACAGCGTACGGTCCATAACCTTGGCTTATGTTCAGACGCAAATTGAGGATCCGAATCGATTTACTGAGACCCAACATTCAAGACATGGTTAAATAAAACCAAGCGACGCGAAAACAACATGATTCAGGGTCACATGCTGTACATATAGAAATAGGCAATACAGTTTGGATCAACGATCATCAGGTACGTAGCGAAAAGCGAGTACAAGCAATAATAATGAAACAGCTGTCTCCAGTCACGCTTATTGTCAAAGTAGAAATTTTCCCTGGAAAAATTTGGAAAAGGTATCTGGATCAGATCATACGAATTAAGGTACCTGTAAACTCTCCGAAAAACCTAAAGCAAATTATGTGCGTACAGCCGCCCTCGACAGTGCGGAGGTCCAAGCGTTTGATGAAAACATAATTTAAGAAAAAAGGGGGGACAGAGAAGTAAACTCAAATCATTATCTTACAGTTTCTAGTCGCGAGAGATTTATCAAGCACTGGAAGAAGGGCAAAAATTCTTTTAGTTTGTTGATGTTGAAAACGATACCGTAAATATTTTGGATTAAGCTGGGTTGAATTAAAAAGTGCACTGCGTTACGCAGTACTTACATACGTACAGTACCCGTTCTCTTTCTCACTCCTCGTATAAAATGTGACCACCTTAACAACGTGCCACGAATGCGGATGAAACAGAGTTTATTCATCCGAGATATTGAGCTTCATTCTATCCACCAAACCTAACGGTTTAAAATAAGCTCAAGATTTCTTATGAAAAAAACTATTGTAACGGTTTCTTTAATGCCAAGTGGCCATGTTAATATTTTAATAATTGAAGGGCGAATAATTGGAAATTTACACTACAAGTGAAGATGAAATTTCTTTTAACAAAAAGAATACCAGGCACATTTTACTGAGTGTTACAATTTTTATTTTTTTTTTATTTCGATCATGTTTCACTATCCAAGAAGATGATCTCTTAATAATGCCGGATACCTATTTTCAACTACTCATTCACTCATCCATTTATACAGACACGTTAAAATACGCCAATAGGCCCCCAAGTTGATTACGTCGCTTGTGTCGTTTTACATAGAAGGTATGAAATAGGTGACTCGAAAAAAACTACTAGGTGGAAACTCTGTTGAAGTGATTCGAAATTAAACAAAAGGTGTGAAGCGAAATTAACAGAATTTTGCAGTACATCAAAATGAAATGTGAAGTTATTTTACAATGGTTTACTTAACTTCAAAACGCTGATGATCATTACGAACGGTGACACAGTACGACTACCGTTCGTAAAAAAGGCAGATAGAGATCCTCGATGATTGGCCACAGGCTCCGTAGATTGGCTTTTTCGTCGTTGATATTTAATGTGTCTACAGACTTCACAGATGTTATATGAAGATTTGTTCCTTAGTTAATTAATTCGAGGTCACATAGACAATGATAATTGAAACTTAGTACGTAAATTGAATTTGGAAAATTTAAACAAGGCACGTGGCCACGAGGTATTTATTTATGGTGACTCATCGCCTCGGCGTCTTCTCGGGGAGTCCTTTCTGGGGACTCTCCGGAAATTGGTCAAGTATCTCTCGTGGTTGTCATATTTGTTTTGGCTTGGCCTTTATTCTGGCAGGTGTCGTCATGTACCTGTCACACTATGTTCACCAAAGGATTCCTGTTTTAGATTTTTTCTTCTCCAGTTGAGTTATGACAAATGCGAAATATGTTTCTTTACCTAAAAGGGAAGAATTGTGATATAGTTTCTACTTGTAAGACCACGCAGTGAGGCGCATGCGTGCGCATGGCTCTCCAGTGTGTATTGTCGAACTGGCTGAGCCTCACCATATCTGGACGACGCGTTATTAAATAAAGATTGAAGTAACATTCAAACTCTAAAATTGTCATTGAACCCATACCCATTAGCGCAGTTACTAAGTTTTAGATGGATAGGGTGGACCGGGGTCAGCTTTGACAGGGGTCAGTTGCAACATGTAAAATACTCCTGCTTAGAGATTGTACTGTAACGTACTAGTGCGATCAGCACACATACACGACGAAGACAGCCTGGTACACGGACAGAGATGCGGCTGAAGATCTAACTTGACCATAAGATAATCCCGTACATACATCCGACGAGGTACGCAACGCGTCAACACGTTCCGGTTCAATCGGGATTTCGACTATATAAGGCTGGCTGGCTTGCAATTAGCTGTAGTGTCATGGCATAGAGCGGACCTGAATTATGCGATAGTTGAGGATCAATTTGAGCAAAATGCCATATTGAATCGAAGGAGAAATTAGAAGTTCGATAATGTTAATTCATTAATCAATTAGATAAAACTCAAAAGATGAAGAAACTGTGTTCAAACACCCTTTTCTCAGAATTTATTCAAATTGATTTCGTAGTTACCTAATAGCAGTGAATAAGCGTTAAACCAAATCCAATGGAAAGAAAAATGAAATGAGTTTCAACTTAGAAATTAATTCTTTATAGTTCTTAATTTTTTATTCTTTTTCCTTATACTGATCATTTTTATAAGTCGAAAGTCATGAATTATTCTGTTTGTTATAAAACATTTGATATACGGTATGCACCTTATTTTTTGTAAAATGTTTGTTTTCTTATCTGACGCAGCTACAAATCGACTCAATGAGAACAGATCTCAGCAAGAGTGAGACAAATTAGGTGTATGGCACTGTATTATTACTGATATTTGAGGATCCCGAGTTTGATGGACAGCCATGGTTGAAACCCCTGGTAGAAGATAGGGAGATATCGCATTCAAAACAATAACGGGCATGACACGCTTGGCAAAGCATACGCCCCACTCTATAGTACGAAGACGGCAACGGTAATTAAAAACTGCCTCAGGCCGTGAGACACGGTATACGCAGTGACGGTACTTCAAAATCTCCGAGTAAGACCAAATCCGTGAAAATTCGCTCAACATAGTAGCACAGGGCTTCTTTGGTTAACCAGAACCTAAACCTAAACCTTCCTTCCCTCAATTGCAGAGGTAGTCTTTCTTCTATTCATTACATCGAATAATTACTATTTCATTACAGTCAACTGATTGACAATTACGGCTATCACAAGAGAGAAAGAGAGAGAGAGTGAGAGAACGGATGGGGGGGGGGGTGCGGGGGGAGGGGGACGAGAAAGGCTGCGAGCAATGCCAACTGCTAGATCTGAATCACCACTACTGACCCCGGTTACAATTGACCCTAGTCTACCCAACATAAGTTTTTAGTAACCATGTATCGTGTCCTGACGTAAACAATATTTGATTCCAGGGATCAGCGCGTCCTGTGAGACTATTCTCGACGCGGAAGTCGATGTGGAGCGTGAAGCAAGCCTACAGCTGGCTGTGAATGCCAGGCAACCAAATATACGCTTAGCAAACATCGGGGATTTATCGAGAGTGCGATTTCTAATGCCAAACAACGTAATTGAGTCAAGTATCACTATTTTTTCCTCATCTGGGGTATCTTCCGAAGTCGAGGTAAACGTAACGGCCAACTCCTATATTTCATCTAAAGGCACTGAGCTCGCTCAAACAACTTTGAATTCATCAACGGCGGTGTCAGTTCCCTTCAAGGTTTGGACAAACGCCTTTCACTACATCACAGTCCGTCTTCTATCTGGTTCTTCCACTGACGTCTCTGTCGTTCTCAACAACAGTGTCCAACATTTTTCTGATGCTACCGTGGTCAGATTGACCAGAAAATCGTACCCAGATTTTTTCCTATTTGACTACGAATACCTTGTAGACAACCAGACGAAATCCTCATCCGTGCAGCTGACTACGACTTCAACCAGTGTTTTCTCCTTCGAGATAAATTCGATCAGTGATACCGGTGGAACTCTAACCGTCGCTCTTAGGCTAAAGGACAAAGGAAAGTCTGAGCCAGAAAATTTTACAGTCTTCGGTTGTGTCCACCTTGGAACATTACAGGACATCTCTCCGGAGACTGGACGCTGTTTTTCGAATATTATGGAGTCCAAGCTTCCAGTCCTTGTAACCTCAAAGACTGATCCCGGCCCTATCTACGTCCATATACCCTTTCCGGAACCTGGCTTATGGTACCTAAGCCTGAGAGCTTTTTTGCGTTCTATGAACTGCACCTGTCCCGAGACCTGTCAAGAAAACTCTACAATGTGTCCTTGCCTGATCCCTGCTTCCGGTACAGTTGAAATGAGCGTGGCCTCTTCGCCATGTATAGAAGGAAACTGCGGAATGCATGGACGCTGTATTCACTACATGAATGGAGGTTTTGTGTTTTCTGGATGCCACTGCCTACGGGATTATAGAGGGTTTGACTGCACTGATGATCAGTACGTTCAAAACGATTCATCAGTACTCATAGGTCTGCTAATGCTTACCTTGAGCAACCTGGTCTTCGTGGGATCCATCTATTTTGCTCTTCATAGAGCCTATTATGCAGAGGCATTGATTTATTTCGCGGTCATGTTTTTTTCCACCTTTTACCACGCCTGCGAGTCCGGCGAGAGCGTTTACAACTTCTGCATAATGCGAGTTGCCGTCCTCCAGTTCTGTGACTTCTTCACAGCGCTCCTTGCCTTCTGGGTCACCCTTGTCGCCATGGTCGGTTTGACCCCCCGGTCAACGGCCATCTTGGACCTTGGAGGTGCCGTCGTCCTAGCTACATGTGCGGAACTCAATAGAACAGCACTTTGGGTTTTCATGACGCCCACGATCACAGGTTCATGCTTAGTGGCTTTTTTTTGGATTAAACGCTGTCGGGCAAGAAACACGATTCACTATCCGGCCAAGTGCTACCAATATTACTATTTCCCAGCAGGAATCGGTTTGGTCACCTTGGGACTTATTTGCTACACCTTTCTGCAAACTCAGATGAATTACAGTCTAGTGCACAGCTTTTGGCATATGGCAGTGGCTGGCGGTGTAATGCTACTGCTGCCTAATCGCAAGCACTTAAAATGAGACGAAATTTTATTCAGAATTTCATTATTTGCTTTATGTATCTCCTACAATTCTGTGAGGAATACCACCGCAACATATATTGTTTAACCAAAACAAAGAATTCAACTCTTGGGTGTTTTTCTACACCCCAAGTCAACAGTTTTACAAATAAATACACTTCCGAATAACAAATTTAGGTTAAATAATAAAGTATCGGGATGAAGGATAACGAACCAACTTTCAGTAACCAAGGAATTGGACTTGGAAGTAACTCAAAGTGTTCCGAAGACTTTCAAAATCTCAAATTTACCAAAAATTCGGGTCACTGACGAGGCAAATACATTAAGTTATGTGCACAAATTGTACAGGGAAGAGAATCTCAACTAGAGGGGAATGTTGTTACGCAATGTAATATCTCTTCACTATCAGTGGATATCCATTATTTAGAATAAGTTTTGATGAAATGTTTGTTAAAGGTGGTAAGATATTTGATCTTAAACCGAATCGTGGATCATTCTGATCCAATGTTAAATGCCATTCAATTTACAGGCAGTTGCATTCATTTAGACGTATTGAAGTATAAAATGTAGGCTAGTAGTCCAAACATTCGCCTTATATCGTATACAAAAGTGTTAGATTACACCTCAGTAATGAACATGAGCATAGCCAAGCATGTATCGAAATATTACTACGTATGTTGTAACGATCAGCTATGAGCAGTACCCATAAGCGATAACTGTTAGCTACATAGTAAAGATACGACGGGCGCCGACAACCACCGAGATTAGCCGACGTCACCCGAATTCAGAGGCCACTGACAGAATGCAGCGGACTTGCGGAACACGGACATGGTGAAGGCACGGCAGACACCGAGGACAATCGAGGTTAGTGAACGTAACTCACACGGAGTTAGAAGATACAGACGGGAAGCAGAGGCAGACTCGCTAGACACGGACATGGAATCGCGAGACTGACCGCGACGGTGCACCAGGGGTACTCGCCAGCAGATCTCAGGCAGAGCGCCGCGCTGTTTTATTTTGCTACGGGACGTTGTTCATCTAGAACATGTTCAAGAACTTAGAATCAAATAGTATCGGTATGAGTATTCAAGCATAGCGCTTAGATTCTTTAATTAAATTTTAATCTTGAACCGATAGAGTCCACGACAGCACGGAATTTTAAATGAGCTAGAATTGCAGAGTATGGAAAGGTAGAAGAGTTAGGGAAAATTTAACATTGAGATCACAGGAGCAGAATCTACGAATCCTGTATTATTTTTATTTTACTTTAATGTTTGTATGATTTTTCTTCTGAAGATTCTTTTTTTTTGTATCATTTTCTCTGAATGTAATCTTTGATTAATTGACTCGTTCTTAAAAAATTTCATCACATCTGTACTTCAGTTCGTTATCACTATCGGTTAGAGTTGATATTGGATAGAATTAACAGATGGCGTGCATTCATCACGGTGGTTGGACGGCACTGTGAAAACCGTGTTCGGGACCAATACCTGGCAAAACGCAGCCTGACCGGCAGCCATGGCTACCGTCTTGGTCTGCAGTTTAGCTATCGTATTTAGTTAATCAGAGGTTGTCAGCTCTGGCTTCTGTGCCAAAGTCTGAGCACGGAGGTGGCTCCAATTTTCGCGAGTCCACGATATAGAAGGGAGCACTGGCTTGTGATCGTGTCTCCGACTAGGTAACAACGGTTAGAAACCCTTGTCTCTGAGAGAGAGAGCAATGGCCTCAAGCCCTTGTTTTCTGAAGCGAGCAACAGTGACAAACGCTTGTCTACAATCAAAGCAGCTCTGGTTATTCCCAAGTCTGCAACAGCTCTCAGAGATTGATCCTACGCTTAGCCTATCAAAGTGTGTACTATTCATTTAATTAATTCTTACTCATTACAGCATCTGAGACAAAGACATTCACAATAACACTACGTTCCCACAAGCATTGACTCCGGGAACAGCCCGCACACGTAACAATATATTGTAACAATTTTTGTTAGAACCTGTTACTAGGGTTATCTAACGCACACCTTAGTGTGTATCATCAGATTTTTTTAAAAATAAATCGATGAATCTCATTAGTCAGATGCATATAATCAGGTCGTGTGTTCAGAATTCCATTTCGTCAACCCATATCCCCATTTAAATTGTAATTCTCTCCTTTCTTTACGGCTTCGCATTTACTCACATAAAAATAGATCGTTACACCGTGACTGGCCAGCTTTCTTTGATTTTTAACGCAATTCTAATATATACTTCTCGCAAAAATTAAGGGAACAACAAAATTTTCGCAATTCTTTGGTGATTTTCAACAGGCTGTATTTCAGTGAAAAATGGTCGTGCAAGAAATAAAAAAACAAAGTTTTTGAAGCTTGAAGACTCTAGTTTTTGAATTTTTTGGTTAAAAATTTTTTGAAGCACTATTAGCCATGCAATCCTTGGATAAAGCACGAAGAAAAAATTTTCAAAATTTTTTACATTTTTTTTTTCGCTCTACGGGCATGGAAAAATTTTTCCGAGCTAAACCAATACATAGGTCGCATAGCCTGTTTATTCAGCTTTAAGATGCTTTTTTTTAAACCTCGATACGACCATTTGTCTTCGAGGTATCGAATTTTGAATGCCAAAGGATCCTTTTTCACTCAACTGCCGATATCTCTGGAACTACTGGTCGCACAGCGAGCCGAAGGACAGTTTCTTTTTCTACAGAAAATTTCCTACAAAAATCTGTCAAGGTTGATGTCAAAAAAAATTTTTTTCCACCTGTAGCGTTGACGTGAAAAAAGAGCAAAAAAATGCCATTTTGCCTTTTTTTGGATAATTGACTGTATCTTCGTCAATATTGGGGGGAAAGCTTAGGTTAGAAGAAAATTTTACAGCCTAATGTACCCCAAAGGTCCCCCTAAATCGGTAGATCGATCGGTTCAGCGGTTTTCCTGGACCGATTGATTGAAATTTTGAAAAAATCAAGGGAACAAGGTTTTTGTTTCTTAAGGAACCTTGTTCTCTTAATTTTGTCAAAATTTCAATCAATCGGTCCAGGAAAACCGCTGAACCGATCGATCTACCGATTTAGGGGGACCTTTGGGGTACATTAGGCTGTAAAATTTTCTTCTAACCTAAGCTTTCCCCCCAATATTGACGAAGATACAGTCAATTATCCAAAAAAAGGCAAAATGGCATTTTTTTGCTCTTTTTTCACGTCAACGCTACAGGTGGAAAAAAATTTTTTGAAAAAATTTTGAAAAAATCAAGGGAACAAGGTTTTTGTTTCTTAAGGAACCTTGTTCTCTTAATTTTGTCAAAATTTCAATCAATCGGTCCAGGAAAACCGCTGAACCGATCGATCTACCGATTTAGAGGGACCTTTGGGGTACATTAGGCTGTAAAATTTTTTTCTAACCTAAGCTTTCCCCCCAATATTGACGAAGATACAGTCAATTATCCAAAAAAAGGCAAAATGGCATTTTTTTGCTCTTTTTTCACGTCAACGCTAGAGGTGGAAAAAAATTTTTTTTGACATCAACCTTGACAGATTTTTGTAGGAAATTTTCTGTAGAAAAAGAAACTGCCCTTCGGCTCGCTGTGCGACCAGTAGTTCCAGAGATATCGGCAGTTGAGTGAAAAAGGATCCTTTGGCATTCAAAATTCGATACCTCGAAGACAAATGGTCGTATCGAGGTTTAAAAAAAAGCATCTTAAAGCTGAATGAACAGGCTATGCGACCTATGTATTGGTTTAGCTCGGAAAAATTTTTCCATGCCCGTAGAGCGAAAAAAAAAATGTAAAAAATTTTGAAAATTTTTTCTTCGTGCTTTATCCAAGGATTGCATGGCTAATAGTGCTTCAAAAAATTTTTAACCAAAAAATTCAAAAACTAGAGTCTTCAAGCTTCAAAAACTTTGTTTTTTTATTTCTTGCACGACCATTTTTCACTGAAATACAGCCTGTTGAAAATCACCAAAAAATTGCGAAAATTTTGTTGTTCCCTTAATTTTTGCGAGAAGTGTATTTGGACTTGAAGTGTAGTTGATTCTCTAATTTAAGTAAGAATTGTGACCTCATTTTTCTTATATTCCTTTCGCATTTTTAGCACTCAGTCTTGTGGTTTTCTCTTGCCTCATTTATATTTTGTTATCTATATCGCATTTCTCATACTTCATTTGTGAATCTTTTTCTATCTAATATTTTAATTCCTTACTTAATATCGCATCACACTGTCTAATACCTTAATTTCTCGTAACGTGTATCACGCTTACGATTTTCTTGCTTACATTGCTTACACTTACGCTTGCGTCGCATCTTTTTGTGTTTTATAATTACCTTTATCATACCATATTTGATGTAAATCCCTTGATTTATCGTTAATATTTTTTCTACATGAGTGACTTGGTTATCCGTGGAACCTCGAAAACCCTATATATCGCAACATTGATCGTAGATCAATCTAGTTTGTAGTATCAGCAATACTATCGTAGCTAATAATCTTATGATAGCTCATTTGCTAATCTATCGTTAATTCCTTTCTCTATAGTTCATTGTGTAATCTTCTCTAGCAAATTTTTCTCGCTAAAAAATTTGATATGTGTATTTAATATCAGCGAAAATTAACAGCCCGCCATTCAAAAATGGCTAAGTGAATGTAATTCACATTAATAGCCACATACAGCACATGTGTGCACATATCAACAAGCTTCACACACAAGTCAAAAATGTGTCTCTTCGCGACGAATTTCAAATGTAAATATATTCAACGGCACACGAAAACAAAACAATTTTCGAAATACAGGTGATGAGAGAAATTAATGACACTGTAGTCAGGGCGGCTAGGTGGTCTAGTGGAGTAAGTCTCCGGTAAAGCATCTCTAGACACCAGGTCCGATTGCTGGCTCCGTCGTTAATTTTTCAACTCACCTGAAAATTTCAAAATTGTACTCATCTCTATTACCAACGTACCGCAACCTAGACTTCTACGTAAAATAAGTTATTGTTAATAATGAAGTTTCCCATAAATTTCCAACTCTTACAATTAGTCTCGCAATTCATGCAGCACAAAATTCATGAATGCTCGTCGATACCGATAACTTTCTCCAACAATATCTGACTAAACTGTCGCAGTAATATGTACTGCGTTTGCTGATTATAGAATTCTTATATACCAACATATATTATTTAAGATTGACTGAATCATCTATCTCACCTGTTATTAGGTTCGGTTAATTCGTTCACATAATTATTGTACGCGAATACCGTAAATATTGCCCCTTTGCTAATTATCGCTTATTGTATTAACTTTACTATGGCAAATAATATCTTAGATTGTTATTGGATGCTAGTCATTCATTCCTGATTATTCTCAACTTGCTGATGGTTGACTATCGAATAATAGTATTACATACGGCACTAATATCTGCTTTTTTGTTTATCGTATCAATATACCTTGTTAAATTGTTCACCTTTTTTTTCGCTAGTTATTGCTAATTTATCAATATATTCGATACTATTAATGTAATACTTACGTTTCGTTCGTGTTCTCGTGCCCCCCGCCCCCCCCCCGTCCATCGACTGTTATCCTATTTAATTGTTAGTTGTGCAAAACCGCCACAGGGTTTGTTATATTGTTTCCATTGTGTTTTTTTCTTTCCTAAAAATTGGCACAGTTGCGTCTGGCGCCCAACATTACCTTATCTTTTGCCGAAACTACCCTGCATCATATAGTAACGGATTAATGGTCCTCACCTTATCTTACCGTATTGTAAAAATTAAACGTTCTAATATGTATAATAGGTATGTAAATATACAGCTATTTACAAATGATAATCGTTATTTACATTATTTTGAAATATGTTATTTTTCAAAACCTTACTATCTTCCTACCTATATACCTATGCACCTACAATCCATGTTAGTCCGATGTGTGTTATGTTAAACAATCGATTTTTCTGGACTTCAAATACATTCCAAAATAATTTATCAGGGGTTCCTGCGAGCATATTTCAGAAGAATGCATAGTTATATTTGTAAATCAGTAATACGTTACAAAAATTTTTAGGACATGTTTCCCCACAATTTCTGATGTGAGAAAAATAAGGAACGGATGTTTTCAAGCTGTAATCTGATATTTTTTGACAGGCAACGTTCCAAAATGAACCAACAGAATTGTTTGCTGTGACATTCGTATATTGCATATTAAATTAAACCCCGTCGTCCATATAACTGACGACGTCAAAACAAACACAGAGAAAAACTTTTTTCATTTTTCTCTGAACCATTTCTTATCACCTTTTCTACAAACGAATTCGATTACATAAGCTGAAATTCAAATTCCATGAACCTTGCTTCAATATCGATTCGATAAATAATAATAAATGCTGTAACGGATCGCACTAGAGTGTGAAACGTTACGCTCTTGATACGAAAATATATATTCAATTGACTCTGAATGACATCTGATTTTCTGTGTGGGGTGGTGCCCACCCCTTGCGTCTTTCATGTTATTATTCGCAAGTGTATCCACAGCGGGTTGCAGATTAGAGTGAATTGAATCTAGACTGCACTGCGATCAGCCATAAGTTGTGATCTAGATTTTATTGCCCAATTACTGATGTGGAGAACCCGGCAACCTCGAATCCATACGTATAATAATTTGGTACCCGCGATTATCCCTGATCGGATGTTCGAACGCAATCAATTTCAGTTGGGTATCAGGTGTATTACCACACCGATTTTTACTTGAACCTTATCTTACTCCGTCGTATCGCTACGCCTAGGCTCGTTCAGTATTGTGCAGCAGGGATGGGTAATTTCAGAATAGCGAGAGAGAGAGACACTCGACCTGACCAACTAATTCAACAAAATCAAACAAAATTAGTATATTCTCTAGTATTAGCGTTACAGAGAAGAAAAATAATAAAAAAATTAGATTTTATAACGCTGCGGCAATCATCAAAGGAATTAACAGAATTGGTTTTAACTGGGCGTGATCGCTCGCAAAACAGAATCGACATCTAACTTATCGTAATTAATCTAATCAATTCGCGTTTTTAAAGCAACGCTAACTAACTCAACAAAACTTAAACGCAACTCGTCATACGATTCACAAATTACAGCACAACCACATGTAACTAATACCAAATCTAGTTGATTTTACTGAGTTTCACAGGTCGTGAAACAGAAGCTCATGGTAATCATCGTACTAGAGGCGATAATCGCCATATCCAACAAAGGGCAATCCAATTCAAAAGTCGGACTGACAAATCGGAATCGTAATCGTAATTCGCATCGTAACTTAACTTAATTAAACGCCAACTAATTGTATCCGCAACATATCCGAAATTCACAATGTAACGTATTATCGGAAATAGCGCAGACGCTATTCCAAATTCTTACACATGATTATCCGTTACAATATCTAGAAAATTACACTACAAAATCTGCAAACGTGACTTGACCCCGTATAACGAAATTTTAGTTGTACGTAATCCACAACAAAACGAACGTAATACAAAATCAGAATTCTAATCGTAATTTTTCGTAAATGCATTCAGATCAAATCACGAACACGTAACTCAGAGTATGGTAATCAAGTACAGAGAACGGCAAACGAATCTCGAGTACGTCTTCATTGTATTTCGAAAATGGTTATCTGTTACTTCGGCAAGCCGTTATTAATTGTCTCTTGAAATTCGATTGCAAGAAATAAAACAACGCTCACCGTTTCGCAAATACCACACTATTGCGCCGACACCCTCGAAATTCCTTTCCGACCATATCTCAACGATTTCGAAAATCACCAAAGAAACTCAAATAAACGCCAGAACGACAGTGGTATAAAAAAATAAACTATTGTTATGTCCGTGAGTAGAGTTTACTCCTGAGCGGGAAGAGTGAACTGGTTGGCTTCGCTTTTACGTTCCAGGTCAACCGGAATCAGGATGAGGATTGAAAAAACTGGAGTATGTTTGATAAATCGATTATATGTTTATTGCGTAGAAGTTGAGAACCAGTAGGAATGAATTGTGTTGTGCGAAAGATATATAAGAAGTCCAGATGTGGAGTTGTCGAGAGTTAGAATAGGAGTGTCGCTAGAGACTTGAAACGTACGGGTGCAGAAAAGGTGTGAAGATGCTAAAGGTTGGGAATAAAATTTGATGAGTAAGCGCGATAGTGAATAGCGTAAGACTACGTAGAGATAAGAGGACAGGACGGAGACCATGAGATTCATGTAAGAACTGTGGGAAAGTTAGCGAGTAGGAAAAATTAGAGAGAAGTGGTATGCTGGATGTAACACCCCACCCCCCGCCGTCGGAGGGAGCATAGCGGTAGATACGGTCCCGAATATGGAAAGCAAGAAAGTGGAAATGTCATATACAGTAGTGGAACATGATTTCAAAGTATGTGCCTGAAATTAGTTTTACAATTTTACTTATTATAGGGAGTGTATGGTATTTATAATCTGAATATAATATGTTGTGGGTATATATAAAAAAAATAATTGGTGTGTCTTTGCAAGTATGTAGTCTCAGTATGAATGTAGTTTGAATATGAATTGATGCGTTTAGCAACATTAGTTGGATATTTGAGGATAAGTGTTTGCGATAGTAAGTTTATGTTTGAGATAGTATGGTTCAGATTCTGGATTGCGTATGAGCGTGAGGCATATAGTTATAATAGTATGGTTACAGAATATTGTTTGAAGCTAAGCGCCTAGGGTTGATGCGCATGGAAGCGGGTCAGTATGCTTAAGATTAATCAACAATGTTTTCTTTTATTCGCTGAGTTGTAAGTATTTCAATTTTTTTTTTTTTTTGAGATACAGAGTTTGACCTATTCGTACAATGATATCGGTTATGAATTGTTAGAATGGTTGGGAAAAATGAGGCTCCAATAATTCTGTTGCTACATTTATTGTATAGAAATACATTAAGAGTTAATAATTGATTATTTAGGACAATACCAGACATTCGTGGCGCTTTGCCTGCGATCTTGTTTTCGACTGAACTCGACTCTGTACAGAAAAACACTCTTGGTTCTCACACACTCACTCGGTATTAGGATGCATACGTGTAGGTTGAATTCTGTTTCCTCAACGTCAGTATACAATACACAGTGTAGATATATGTGTGTACAATATAAATGTATAGTACATACATCACACGCCTCCTTACATTTGTATTGTACACTTGATCATTTTCATTTTATCTCATACGATATTCATCATTATTCTAAACCTTTCAAATTTTTCCCTACATAAAGCCTTTGTGAATATATCCGCAATGTTTTCATTAGAATCGATCTTACATACTTCAATCAGTCCTTCTTTTACGCTTTCGTGTACATAATGGTAATGAATTTCTATGTACTCAGAATTTTTTGAAAAGTTCCCATAATTTGCAATATTTATCGCGCCAGTGTTATCCTCAAAAATCTTTATCGCTTCAGACATTTTAACATTAAAGAAATTTAACAATTCTTTGACAAACTTTATCTCGCTCACCGCCTCTGAAAGAGCTATATACTCAGCATATGTTGACGCTTTCGTTACACCTCTTTGCTTTCTCGATTTCCAGTCGATCACATTTCCAAACAGTCTAATAACATACCCGGAAGTGGACTTTCTGTGAATAATATCCCCAGCCCAATCCGCATCTACAAAGCAATCAATTATTTTACTATTCTTATTTCTATTATAGTTCAGTTTTAGGTTTTTAGTCAGGTGCAAGTATTTCAGTACACGCATTGAATACTTCCAATGTGTTTCGTTATATTCATTCTGATACTTGCTTAAATAATTTACACTGTGTTCAGCATCGGGTCTTGTTTTCGTACATATGTGAGACAACTCACCTATTAAGGGAGCTTTCCAGTGTGAAATTTTCAAAAAATCGATTTTTTTTTTTTTGCTTTATCGAATAGTATACACTCTTCCGAAGATTCCCTGAAATTTTCATGCCGAAATTCAGATTTTTTCGGTTACTGTACAGCATTTCTTGGAAGAAGGCAACGGAGCGCTACAGCTGCCCGTGCGACCGTTATTTCTATTGTCTCGTTCCTACCTGCACGTACATGAACTTGGCTCACCAATTGTCGAAAATGTGAATTCGGACTATTGCATAATTTGGCGTCAATTAGCCGTAAATTAGTCGCACGACTTATTTTTTTGTCGCACTCAATTTTCAAAAAAAAAGCGGTTGGAGTGCTAAATTCTTGAAAATCAATCAATCACTGTGTGTGGCAACTAGACCCAAAGTACGTATTCTGCGGCAAGCAGATAGTAGAAATCGCTACGCAGTGTGCTGTGTGCACCTTCAATGAAGGTTATGACCCAATTTTAAAAATTTTGGAGACGATGGGATGCACGATAGGGCCGAGCGCCGCAGATTTCGCCGCTAAGTACAAGAATGCGCGCATCACCCAAGCAAACCGCCGGGCGTCCCTGGGTAGCAAAGAGGCGAGGACAGCTCGTCGGACTGAACAATCCATTGAGCACGATCTTTTCGAAGAAGCAGAAGGGATATTGCATGGACCTGGCATCGCTGGTTGACCGTAAGTAAACGATTTACCTAAAATTTCCTCACTTGAAACTTTGAACGCGGTTTTCTCGAAACAGCATTTTTCAAAACGGTGTCCAACTTGGAGGGCAGAGTTTTAAAGCTATCGAGTTGAATTTTTTACACAATATTCTTAACGTCATTGTTTATCGTGCTATGGAAGCTTTTTTTTTTTTTTTTGACATCTTCCTATTTTTTTGTAAAAAAAACTGCCAAAAAAAATGCTAAAATCGATACTTTTTTTTCAAACCGGCGCCATTTTTGCAAAAAAAAAAAAAAAGAAAAAAGCCTCCATAGCACGAAAGCCAATTATATACCGATCAATAATCTTTTTGTGTTTTTTGTTTCAGATCAAAATTGTGACCCCCAACGTGGACACCACATCCAAGTGCATTTTCTGCAACAATTGTTTCATCATTTTTATAGATATTAATTAATAAATAAATCGATCTTCAAAAAATTGTTTTGTATTCTTCAATACCCAATTAATATACAAAAAAAAACCAGACCGATTAGACTATTTTTTCTTTAAAAAAAAAAATCGCGAAAAACAGCGATTTTTGGGGCTGTCACACTGGAAAGCTCCCTTAAATTTCTATATTTGATGTGTGGATCACAATCATTAGCCTTTTCGAATTTCAAATTGGTTTCCATAGGAGTGCTGTATAGTTTGTTGCCTTCTAGCTGATATTTACATGCCAATGACTCAATATACTTTTCCTGACTTAGTTTCATATCGCCGCTTTTATAATCGTACACTATGTTTATACCAAGATACTCTTTGACTTCTCCCAAATCCTTCATTTTAAATCTTTCCGACAGCAATACTTTTGTTTTTTTTTAATTTACTCTCGGTTTTACAACAAATCAGTAAATCATCAACATAAACTAACACATACATAATATTGTCACCTACTCCATGACTGTACAAGCAATTATCAATTTCACTCCTTTTAAAGTTTAACTTTGTCAAATACTCATCCGGACATTCGTACCAAGCTCTTGGACTTTCACGTAGTCCATACAGTGCTTTAATCAGTTTACATATTATTTTTGAACCATCTTCATAACCTCTAGGTTGACGTACATATATCTCTGAGCTTACTAAGCCGTTAAGGAAAGCAGTAGTTTCATCTAATTGTCTAATTATTAATCCATATTGGCAACAAAAGGAAAATAGAATCTTCATAGTTTGAGCTTTCGCTACAGGTGCATATATATCGTCAATTACATTTGTTTGTTGACATCCTAATACAACCAATCTTGCTTTATACGAACCATTAGATTTCCTCGTATAAACCCATTTTACATCTAAAATTTTCATATTCTTTTTTTCATTTACCAGGACCCATGTTTCATTTTCATCTAGACTTTCTATCTCTCTGTTCATAGCTTCAACCCACGACTCCTTTTCTTTACTATTAATTGCCTCCTCAAATGTGTGAGGTATATCGACTCTACAAGAATTTACTTGAATGCTATGTGCACTATTTAAAGGATATCTTGCCGGAATCTTTCTTTCACGTGCAGGTCTAAGTGGAAGTTGTAATTCTAGCAAATTATCCTTTTCTGGGCTTTCAACTATAGTTTTATTCAACTCATTTTCATCCTTCAACATGTCATCATCTGAGTTCTCATCTTCATTAGTATCATACTTATTATTCAGATCATTATCATCATAGTCAATTCCTATACATTTTACATCCTTTTCAATTATATCGACATTTCTGGCAACTATTATTCTGTTATTGAGTAGGACTCTATAGCCAACATCACTATAACCTAATAATACACCCATTTCGGCCTTCTTATCAAATTTTGAATCCCTACATTGTTCAGGCCTTTTCACAAAAACTTTACTCTCGTATACCCTCAAGTTCTCTATATTTGGTTTTTTCTTAAAGAATATCTCACACGGTGTTTTTCTTTCGACTGTGTTTGTCAAGGTACGATTTTTTAAGTACGTTGCTGCCATAATGATCTCAGGCCAAAATCTTTTATGTACATTTGCTTCTGTTAACAGACAACGTACCATATTCATTATTGTCTTGTTAAATCTCTCAGCCGTACCATTTAGTTCATGCACGTACGGTGGGCAATTATTTAGTGTTATTGCTTTTTCTCTTACATAGCTATAAAATCTGTTATTTAGGTATTCTTTGCCATTATCGCATCTCAAAATTTTTACTCTCTTTTCCGTTATGTTCTCGACTTCATTAATGTATTGAACTAGACAATCAAACACTTCACGCTTGGTTTTAATGCAATACACTTTAGCTACTTTACTGTAGTCATCAATGAAGGAAACAAAATATTTTTCTCCGTTCAAACCCGCTGTTTTGAAGCTACCACAAACATCAGTGTGGATAATTTCTGATACGTCTTTAGCCTTAGTTCTATTGTTATTAAAAGGTAAACAGTACATTTTACTCTCAATACAGGTTTTGCATTTCATGTATTCGGATTCCAACTCACAAGAGATACCTGCTACCAATTGCTCTTTACTTAATGTGTTCAGATACCTAAAATTAACATGGCCAAACCTCCTGTGCCATTTCTCTTTTAAACTCATTTTATATGTATTATTCCATTCGATATTGTTAACATTACCCATTTTATTTTTGAATGTACTTTTTAGTTTTAGAACTTTATTCTCTTTGAACCCTACTGCAATTGCTTTATTATTACCATCAATAATCTCCGACGTATTACCCTTTGAGACAATTAAGTTTTTTTCTATTATTTTTCCATAGCTAATTAAATTTCCATGCATTTTTTCCGCGAAAAATACATTTTTCATATTTACTTCATTTTTTGTTCCATACGCATTAAAATAACTCACTACGTTCCCCATCTTCGTTGCTTTTATTGATCTATTATCTCCCAACAGGATATCAATCGGTTCCTTTAGTTTTATACTCTTTTCAAAATATTTCTCATCGTTGACAATGTGATCGCTACATCCGCTATCTAGTAGCCACAAAATTTCATTGTTACTTAACTTTTCACCCTGCGCCGCATGCGCCGTCGCTACCCATGCGCTTGCGCCCGAATCGTTGCTGTGTTGTTGTTGTTGACCTATGTTGGCTCCCTGCCGATGAGAGTTTCCGCGCCCTCTGCCATAGCTTCCTCTTCCTGCTCTGCCTCAGGTCCGACCACGTAGCGAGCCTCTCCAACTGCCGTTGCTCCGTCCAGAGCTGACACCATCTTGTCCCGCATAGCAATCGCGTGCGAAATGCCCAAATTTTCCGCACTTGAAACAGCCTTCCCTTTTTTCCTTTTTGGCGGCAAATACATTCGATTTTCTTTCTCCTAGATCATTTTTATTCTTCATTTCTGCTATTTGAATTGTATTCTTCACGTAAGCTGCTGTCTAATCTTCTTCTTTCAGTGCATCGATCAAGTCACCAATGTAACTGTACTGACTTGGTAGCGTATTCAACATGTAATTCAATTTTTCCCTTTCATTTACGTTTGCGCCCGCACTTTTCAATTCGTTCACGCATTTTTCAAATTCACTAAAAAATGTCGCCGAGTCTTCATATTGCTCAAGCTTCATTTTTTCTAGTTTATTTCTATAAGCAATTTCATCGAACTCTTTTATTATTCCGTGAGCCAACGTCTCGTCGCACACGAACTCCAACTGCTTGTTTGAAATCGCACTGTAGATATAGTTGATCGCTTTTAGATCGTTTTCGTTCCATTCTGCTTCATCTGTACTTGTTTTTTTTCTTTTTATCACCTCATCACACTTTTTCATTCTTAGGAACACCATTACTCTTTTCTTCCACATGTTATAGTCTTCCCCGTCAAACACTGGTATGGTGGTCCGTTTTTCCTCCATCTTGGATCTTCTCCAACGTTCTCGAATGTTCCTTCGTGTTCGAATTTTCTGCGTTTCACATACGCGCACTTTCTCGTTTCACTTTACTTCAAGCCAAGAAGGAACCACGGTTTGCTACCATGTTAGAATGGTTGGGAGAAATGAGGCTCCAATAATTCTGTTGCTACATTTATTGTATAGAAATACATTAAGAGTTAATAATTGATTATTTAGGACAATACCAGACATTCGTGGCGCTTTGCCTGCGATCTTGTTTTCGACTGAACTCGACTCTGTACAGAAAAACACTCTTGGTTCTCACACACTCACTCGGTATTAGGATACATACGTGTAGGTTGAATTCTGTTTCGTCAATGTCAGTATACAATACACAGTATAGATATATGTGTGTAAAATATAAATGTATAGTACATACATCAACATGAATGTAAGTATATTTTGGGCTAATTGTAAACTAAGGGTATAAGATCGTGATTACAATCATTTTAATGCGATAGTGTACACAAGCATATATTTTACTTATGTCTGTGTGGTAGCGCAACAGCATATCTTGGTAGGAATATGGTAGTTGCCTATTTGTAATGAGGTTTTCGTAAGGTTTTAAGTACTGGTGGGTTTGAAGGAAGTGGAGGAATTGCAATTGAGGATAAATTTGTGGTTTCATTGTGGTAGGTTTTTTCTACACTGGCCCTGTAATAATAGACATATTCTACTGAGTTTGCTATTGAAGAGGTAAGTGTGGGATTTTACAATGTATGTGCCATTTTCAGTTGATTGAGATGGACTATTTTAGTTTTGTTTAGCGTGAGGTATATTTCGGCGTTAACGTCATCTATTATGCGTTTGATTACATACTGGCCTTTCTGATGATCTCGGAATTTTCACCTTGTTTCGTTCAATAGGTAGACAGTTTGTCCTACTTCAAACCGTTGTGGGTTAATCGTTGTGTCGTAGTGTTCTTTACTTGTCTGTTTAGCTTATTTCAGGTTCAACGCGGCGCATTTACGAACGTCTGTGAGATTTGCTATTAGATCGAGGAAAAACGTATCGTATGTATGCGTGGATGTGTTGCCTAGTATCGTATCTGTCGGTAGTTAAGCTTCCGAGCCGTAGATTAACTGGTGAGGTGAATAATGCGTACTGTCGTGTTTCGCTGTATAATAGCAGAAAATGGTGAAACGTATGAATTTATCCCAATCTTTACCTGCGTTGGTATAATGTTTGATGTATTCGGTAATTACAAGGTGACTTCTTTTTAATGAGCCGTATGATTGCGGTCTATCGGCGGTTGTTCGTAGTTGTTTAATTTTGAAGAACCTGCATATTTTTTGATCCTGACTAGTTTTTTCCTCTGGCAACTGCCGCGAGATCTCATGATATTTTGAATTTGCTTTTTCATATTTGGATAAAAATATTTTTCTCTTATTTTATTGAAAATTTTTGTAACGCCTTGGTGTCCTACAATCAGTGACTCGTGGTACTCTTTGATCATATCTTTGCGTAATCGTTCGTCTGGTATAATTGTAGTATTTCTACAAAGTGTTACTCGAATGTCTGAATCCGCAAAAATGTCATGAATAAGTTGTTTGAAGATAGATCATAGAATATCATCTACACCTGGTCCTGACATGGGGAAAGAAATGGATGGAATGTCTAGTCCGGACAAGATAATCCTCAAGTTAACTAACGTGTAGAAAATGTCGGCAAGTCTGCCCGGGTCTGATTGGCGTGGTTTCACTACGAGGGTAAATATGTATTTGTTGTTTTTCAACCGAGTTTTAATTACGTCGGATATTTCTGGATTCTGGTTTTGAAAGGATTCCATGCTTATCAGATTTCCGTCTATTAACTGTTTTTATAGTCCTTCTGTCTAACGACAATTAGCTGATACGAAATGAGAGTAATGTCGCACAAGATGAAAAGTCCGTCATTAGTTTCGGTTACGTTAGGTGTTGGTAATATGTCATTTTGATTTTGTATGAAGTAATCTAAGCAACAAAAGTTATCATTGTCAATATGGGGGCGGTCCGGATTTCGCTCTTCGGGATTGTCGCGACGTTGTGAGCATGAGGGTGGTAGCGTTGCCATAGGTACAATGGAGGCATCGCTTTCCGTGTCTTCAACAGCTAACTCCGGATCATGTGTCACAGAGTCACTCTCCGAGATATCAGTTAGGTAGCGCGAGGGAGCAGAAACCGAAGCATGTCTTGGAGCTGACCTAGTGCCGGTCCGACGCGTAGGCCGACGATTTAGAGGGAAAGGAGGGATTCTGGGTATTGATGCTTCTGCTTCAGATTCAGAAGATGTCGAGTCATAACTCGGGTTTTGACAATCACAAATGGTGATCGTTATGTCGGAGTCTTTAAATATGTGATGAATCATTCGATTAACAAGGTTCCAGTTCAACTTATCTAAGCCGCAGCCTAGTCTTGGAATCGAGAGCGATTCGTCTTTGTTTTGTTCTAAGCGATTCTTTAGGTTTACTAGGGCCTTGAACAGTATTCATTCATTTGTTTTTTGGTAGTGGAGTACTAAAGAGAAGTATTTTGGTTACTAGATTGTAAATGAGGCGGTTGCCATGTGGCAGTGTCAATACGTTCGTTACTTCAGGGTCTAGCTGTTGTAGTTGATCTCGGGAGATTATTTTCCTATTGACTAGTCGTCCCGCGACTCCTCGTGATCTCTTGCAGTCTGCCAAGATCCAGTGAGCTAAGTTATTTCATCTGTCGAGGAGATTAGCACGTATTTCTTGAATAAATTTACCATGCGTTTATAGTAGATGGTTAAGGTCTGTTACGAATTCCGTCGAATTGAGGGGCGTAATTCCGTCTTTTGCTGGTAGTGGCTTCGGATCTCGGCTGATTCAGTGTGTCGGAATATTTTTCACATGTTTAAATACTACGACCGTGGGGCTTACAGGAGCTTTGGTTTGATCTAGATGAGGTGAGTGGTTGAACTCGTTCAGTAGTTTGCTTGATTGTTTTATCGCTCACCATCGATGACTCCGTTGCGCTGCTATTGTCAGTCATATTGGCACTTGAGTCAGAGGTAACGGCACAAGCCGAGGTGTCTAATGATGCTTTGGTTCGTCGTCTTGGGGAAGGGCTGGTGGATTTGTGTGCAGATCCACGCGCTCGTATTGGGTGCTGGTCCAAATGTTTCATTCGCTTGTGAACGCCGGTAGATGATGATAGCGTATCCGGTTCGCGAGCACGTGTTGGGTGTTGGTAAGCTATTTTCGTGCGCTTGTGAGCACTGGCAGACGAAGGTAGCGTATCTGTTTCGCGAGCACGTGTTGAATGTTGGTGAGCTACTTTGGCGCGTTTGTGGGCATCAGGACATGAGCATTCTGTATCAGGTCGTGGCCGTTTTGAGGTAATAGGTAGAATTCGGAAAGAGTCGACAGGTGGATTTCTGGAAAGTGCGTCTGCGTTGGAGTTCGCTATCCCTTTTCTATGTTTTGTGACGTACGAATATTCTAGAATTCACCCTTACATCACTCGGTTCTGTTGAATCGTGGTTTGCGCCAGCAGTGCACGACTCGCCGTGTAGAAGAGTGTTATGAAATTTTGGGCAAAGCTTGGAATGCGATGAGTTGCACCTGCCACCATGTAAACGCAAACAGTTTTTGCACAAGTTCGAGTTTTTTACAAAATTCCATCGCTGCTGTACCGTCATTTTTCGAAACTCACGACACTGATTCATGAAATGTTTTTCTCCTTTGCATACCAAGCAATTCGAGGAGGCACCAGTCATTAGCGTACGCGCGCCGCTTTTACTCCTTCGCGTTTTTGAGCCGCCTTGCTCCTTACCGAAAAACGGTCGCTTGTCAGTAACCTCTTGCTTCGAATGCGACGTATCTTGTTCGATCGTAAAAAACCGGAACGATGTTTCTGAAATAAATTTGTATATTTGTTCTAGCATCAGCAAGATGTCCAAACTGAGGGTTTCCTTTTATTTAGTCCGAATGTTGCTGGCTAACGCGCGTTCCATAATTCGAACTAACAAATGCTCGTCCGGTTTCACGTTGATGTATGCGACCATGTTGATGTGTTGACGCATACCGTCGACGAGCCTCGACAACCCCTAGTGCGTGGCCTTTGTTTGAACCGGTGGTTCAAGAATCGTGTCAAGATGTTTAACCATCAAAATAAGAATCTTATCATACGATTCCAGGAGTAACTTCCAGGCCGTCTCGTAATTCTCTTCACTTACGTTATAAATACAGGTTTTATTTAATGCATCGCCTCCAAGGCAATTTTTCAAGTATATAAACTTCTGCATATTCGTCACGTCTTCGCGAGAGTCGATCATAGTCAAAAACGTGGTTTTAAAGGACAACTTCTCCGAGATCACCATCGAATTTCGGGAGGTCAACGACGGGTGATTTGAGATTACGCGTGCCGCCAATCAGTGGACAGGTCGTGTTTAATCCACTGACAGGTCCAGGCGTTACTGGAGGAAAGATTGTTTCAATCTTCGTTACAATTTTGTAGAATCGATCTTGTAATGTGTCGAATACGCCTAGCTGCTCGTTATCGGGTTCAACCAACAACACGAGTTCGTCGTGAAATTCTTCATACAAGCGAAATTGTTCTTTTAGGCCATCCAGACGCATTTTCACATTGGCGGGTTCTAAATTCGCATCTTCCGCAGTTTTTTCGATCTTGGTTAACTGCGCCTTCAACGTTATGCGCTTCTGATTTATATTTTTGACGCGATCGTTCATTCTTACTGAGTTCTGATCTAGCGGGTTTCGTGAAATCTTCTAATGAAGCAAGATTGTACTTCATATAATATAATGGCACTTTCGAACTATAACCGGCTGCGTGAACACGAAGCGTCAGAACGAAACTAAAACTTGGTTGATTTAGCTCTCGACACCTACGGTGTGTGACGTAAACTGCTCCCTTTAAGGGAGCTTTCCAGTGTGAAATTTTCAAAAAATCGATTTTTTTTTTTTTGCTTTATCGAATAGTATACACTCTTCCGAATATTCCCTGAAATTTTCATGCCGAAATTCAGATTATTTTGGTTACTGTACAGCATTTTTTGGAAGAAGGCAACGGAGCGCTACAGCTGCCCGTGCGACCGTTATTTCTATTGTCTCGTTCCTACCTGCACGTACATGAACTTGGCTCACCAATTGTCGAAAATGTGAATTCGGACTATTGCATAATTTGCCGTTAATTAGCCGTAAATTAGTCGCGCGACTTATTTTTTTGTCGCACTCAATTTTCAAAAAAAAAGCGGATGGCGTGCTAAATTCTTGAAAATCAATCAATCACTGTGTGTGGCAACTAGCCCCAAAGCACGTATTCTGCGGCAAGCAGATAGTAGAAATCGCTACGCAGTGTGCTGTGTGCAACTTCAATGAAGGTTACGACCCAATTTTAAAAATTTTGGAGACGATGGGATGCACTATAGGGCCAAGCGCCGCAGATTTCGCCGCTAAGTACAAGAATGCGCGCATCACCCAAGCAAACCGCCGGGCGTCCCTGTATAGCAAAGAGGCGAGGACAGCTCGTCGGACTGAACAATCCATTGAGCACGATCTTTTCGAAGAAGCAGAAGGGATATTGTATGGACCTGGTATCGCTGATTGACCGTAAGTAAACGATTTACCTCAAATTTCCTCACTTGAAACTTTGAACGCGTTTTTCTCGAAACAGCATTTTTCAAAACGGTGTCCAACTTGGAGGGCAGAGTTTTAAAGCTATCGAGTTGAATTTTTTACACAATATTCTTAACGTCATTGTTTATCGTGCTATGGAAGCTTTTTTTTTTTTTTGACATCTTCCTATTTTTTTGTAAAAAAAACTGCAAAAAAAAATGCGAAAATCGATACTTTTTGTTCAAACCGGCGCCATTTTTGCAAAAAAAAAAAAAAAGAAAAAAGCCTCCATAGCACGAAAGCCAATTATATACCGATCAATAATCTTTTTGTGTTTTTTGTTTCAGATCAAAATTGTGACCCCCAACGTGGACACCACATCCAAGTGCATTTTCTGCAACAATTGTTTCATCATTTTTATAGATATTAATTAATAAATAAATCGATCTTTAAGAAATTGTTTTGTATTCTTCAATATCCAATTAATATACAAAAAAAAAACCAGACCGATTAGATTATTTTTTCTTAAAAAAAAAAAATCGCGAAAAACAGCGATTTTTCGGGCTGTCACACTGGAAAGCTCCCTTAAACGCTCGCACAGCGAGACAGCGTATGATCTGTGTGTGTGACTGTGTGTGTTTGTTCGTATGTCACACTAGGTGCACAAGGCGGACGTTGACCCGAAAATTGGATGGAGTAAGTCGGGCGAATGTTATAAACAATCAAACAGCTTATATCGGCAGGATGTAGAAACTATCTCATAAGCCGGCTGAGCCCCCAGAATTGGATCCCACTTCTGACACCATTTTGTATGGTCAAAGCATCTTCAATTCAAAGTTACTTCGGATTTTCGTATTGGTTTCAATGATCTGGGATTGGAGTTCTAGGTCTATTATGATTTTGAACAATAACTCACAATGATTGAGCTGTCGAATCGTAATATCATCTATTAGCTCATGTGGGAAAAGCCTGAGGCATAGAAACCCATGACGTTGTAACGATCTTATTTCATATGTATTATCGTTACGTGTACATCCTATCATTACATGATATCAGATCAGCTTAATGAAACGTACGTCGCCCGTTTGACTCACACCATCGCAACCTCGCATATAGGTTACGTTGGGTTTTGCATTATTTCCGTGTATTTGTACCGGGCGATCTTGAGTCGTTGCCGTCCCCTTGGTCAGAAGTTCATTGTCAAAGGATCGGAAAATCTTGAGCTGTTGCCGTTCTCTCGATCTCTATGACAAGAAATGTTTTCGTCAACCTCGTTAGGTTGGATTTGTAATGGCCTTAGGCCTTATCGTGAATGTGTTTTCCGAAGCGAGTCGTTCTGACGACTGATACAAATTCGCGCGCGCGTCTGCTCACTTATCAGCGAAAATCAGACACCAGTGCTGCAACGAGTCGATAAAGCGCGGCGATCTCGAGAAACTATGATGGCGCAATATCCAACGACCTTCAGTCACCAAACAACACTCACAACAGTATAACACACCAAATCCTTCAGAATCGAATTTCAGGGTTGATTAGGTAACACTAGATTACTTGAACGATAATTGCGATTCAGCCGTCCACCTGGAAGTTTCATTCGAAGCAGAGCAACATCGCGAATATTCAGGCAACGCGAGCCATTTAAACGAGTTCAAGGACGGCCCAACGGACGCATCGACCTCCTCCAAACCGGAGCAGCGTCTAAACCAAACGTCAGCTCCGTACAACTCCGCGAACTAATAGAATCTGGACCTTCACAGATTTGAACACAATGCCCGCAGTCTTTGAATGGGTACGTGACACTAATGATAGATACTAGTGCTAATATTGATTTGTTAAAAATCCATAAAACCGACCCAAGAGTCCATGTCACAAAGACAGACGTTCGGCAGATTTAAGGGATAACGGAAGAATCCATCAGAACAATAGGAAGTCTTTACGTCGAGTTAGCTAATACACGCCACGAATTCTATCTTATCGATAACTCCTTCCCTATCATCGAAGACGGCATACTGAGTTCAGACTCTTCACGTTCGGAAAAGGCGACTATCTTTTTCAAAAACAACTACCTTATCTCTCGCGAAACAGGCGTTATTCCCTTTACAGGCATAAAACCAACACAAAAACACCACCGCGTATCCTCACAACATCTGTCACACGAACACCGAAGGTTCGAATAACCACCGATGAACTCACACGACAACCCAGCACATTTATAGTCGACACCAGTGGTGATGTAAACATAATTAAACTCGGAGCAATACATCCGCATGTTCCGTGTAAATTACTCGAAGATCAGATGCACGTTACCAGTGCTATACACGAGCCAATAACAGTATAAGGAACAACTAGCATTCGAATCGGTGACACCTTCATATATTCCATATAGTCGACGATCTGTTCTCGATACAAGAAGACGAAATCTCAGGATAAATGTTTTTGCGGAACGAAAATGCAACGATATCTTTCGATAGAGGAAAAATGATACCGAACAATACCATCAAACCTTTCAAACCCCCAGACGAAGACGACATATTGTTACCACCGCGAACGGCTCAGGTGATTGCTCTAGAAATTTCTAATCCCTCGGTAAAAACGGGATTCATAGAACAGTTGGAAGTAGGTGCTGATATATTTCTGGTACAGGCCCTGGCTACCAGCCAACAAGGGTTTGCTTACCTTTATGCAATAAATTCCAACGAATCAGCTGTCGAAATGAGAAGACCAGCCGTAACACTAGAAGAAGTCGATGAACTTGCGAGCACCGCCACTCTCAGCGCATAAACACACCTAACGCATAGGGGCCATTCATAAATTACCTAAGACATTTTCATCCAATTTTCGACCCCTCCCCTCCCCCCTGTAAGGAATCGTAAGATTTTTCACAACCCCTCCCCTCCCGTCTATATTACGTAATTTTTATTAAGAAGAAAATATCGCACGTTTTTCGATTGTTATTTATATGTTTATTCAAATATAAATATAAATAAAAAATACAACATAATATTAATCAATCAGTTGACCATGGATTTTTTAGCCATTCTTCCATTGATTCAATTACTGGCATAAATGAATCTGTTTTGCAAGTATCATTTCGGCGATCAACGAAATTTTGCACGTCCTCTATTCCAATCTCACTTTCTGAACACCAATCAGAATGCTTGCAACCTGTATTTTCTTCTTGAAATACGCACGAAATTTCTTCTTGACGTTGCACTTCAATGGAAACAAGTTTTCTCGTTTTTTTTTCTTTGGCACTTAATTTGTGCTTTAAAGCTTTCATGTGAGACAATGCTGCTTTCTTTGTTGCAAAATATGAACGATTGTAAGGTTAAAACTATGGGGTTTATTTTATTTGTGAGTTGATAGGGTGGGTTTGAAATAATAGATTTATTGTCAGAGATGATCGATACTTTATTAGGCGAGGTTTACAGCACGGGGCCTGTCGTCGAACTCCCTCGTCATTTCGCTCGCATTCGTCAAATTCCCTCTCTCTTGTCGTCAGTCGGAGCTAAGGCTCCGACTCATCATCATTATTCTTCCCAATAATATTTGATGCTCATAGTTTGGCCTTTCCTGACAAAAGTCCGTCTCGGACGTTTCGCTTCGATATACATGTATGTATAAAATTTTTCTTTTTGCCTATTTTACAGGTACGTCACAATTTTTACAAAGAACAATTCCATTTTTATTTGGCCTACATCCGCTCCTTAATTACATGGTCGGTTTTATACATGTATATATAAAAATTTTCTTTTAATGTGTCAAACGCTTTTAATTCATTCTCACCAAACCGAAAGGTTGCATCTTTCTTACAGAGTTCGTATAACGGCTTTGCTATCGCCGAAAATCCTTCGACAAATTTTCGAAAGTATGAGGCCATACCAAGGAAGCGTCTAACGGCCCGGACGTCGTGAGGGACAGGATAATTTCGTATTGCCGCGATTCCGTCGTTAGTTGGGCTTATTCCTTCTTGAGAAACTCGGTAGCCCAGATAAGTAATGTTAGTAAATAGGAATTTACATTTATCCACTCGAAGCTCTAATTTATTCGCAACTAGTGTGGATAGAACGGCTGACAGTACGCTCAGATTTTCTTCGATAGTTTCGGTCGCGATCATAAAGTCGTCGAGATATGCGATAACATCTCCTCGATTAATGAATTCATTCAAAACCTGATTTATCCATCTCTGGAAACTTGTCGGAGCGCCTTTCAGGCCAAACGGCATCTTTACATACTCGTATTGTCCGAAAGGTGTGACAAATGCTGTATATTTTATTGAATCTTCAGCCATAGTTATGTGATGAAATCCGTCTTTCAGATCGGGCATGGTAAAATATAGTTTGCCCTGTAATATGTCGAGCTGGTCCTCGATCAATGGGAGGGGATAATTGTCTCGAGCGGTCATTTTGTTCAGTGTGCGATAATCCACGCACATACGTATTTCGCCGTTCTTCTTTTTCACTAATACTATGGGTGACGCGAACTCCGACTCGCTCGGTCTAATTATTCCCTTTTCGAGTAGTCTGTTTACGATTTCTTAAACGTGTTCCTTTTCAACGTACGAGAGCCTTCGAGGAGCGAAGCGGAACTGTTGTGTCCCAGTTAAAGTTAGTTTGAATTCCGCTTTTACGTTTGGTTCTCCTGGACGTTCAGGGATTAAATATTTTTCCCGAAATAATTGTCTAACTTCTTTTTGCACTTCGATTGGTATAGTCGGATTAATTTCCAACAGATCCGCTTCGTCCTCTACTGGCTAAGAAATGTCAATGTTAGCTATATTCATAATCTCCATGTCGTATTCGTTTTCCAATTCTTTTAGTCCAAGACCGAATCGTTTTATCATACCTCGACCCAAAATTACGCAGGATACCATTGTATAATCTGGGACAACCAGCAGTTTCAAAGATTTTTCTACTCTTCTATTCTATGATAATCGTTGAATGTTTCTCCGTTTTTCCACTGTCTGTTTTCAAACTGACGACGGAGTGTAACTTTGTTTGGACGGTGGTCAAACATGATTCGCATTTCTTGGAGGAATTGATCGAGGCTCATCTCTATGTGCTCAGGTTTCGAATGAAACCAATCGAGAGCTTTTCCTTTGAGTTTCGATCCAGCCAATATCCGACATAGATCGTCGTCTAAATTGTATGACGATTTTATTAAATGCAATTGTTTTTCCCAGTTTGTGAAAGTATCTTGGTTTCCATTGAAATCGCTTAATAGTTCGGTTAAAGCTCTTATGTTGCCCTTGGGCTGCACCTCGACGTTCGATGGAGAAGCGCTCGCACGCGCTACCTCTAGTTCTCTCTGTGCTAAGGCTAGTTCGCGGTGCATGAGATCTCGTTCGCGTCTTAACAGGTCTAGTTCTCTCTGCATCTCATTTTCCGCGGGGGTGGTCCGGGAGGAACCGCTCTGCGTCAATTCAACGATGTCTGATTCTTTTCTCCAGTCGCCGTTCGGATCTGCTTCGTCTAATCGTGCAATCAGTTCGCTTTTTGAACCTGCTGTCGGTAAATCCCGCTCAAGCAGTTTTGTTTTTAATTGGGTGACTGTGAATTGCTGTGGTTCTCGCATCATTGCCCTAGGGTCTCTCACTTTTCTCTTCTGTATTAACTCGAGACACTTTTGTACGTGAATATATATACGTAAACACTCCACGAATAATTTAACGTTCAAACAATACGTATCATGGAAATATCTTATAGTCAACACATAAAAACAAGTTCGACGCACGCCTGAGTGATCATATACACGGTCAACACTCTTTTCACAGTTCGCGAGGTCATCACCGATATTTCTGTTTATTCTACCTCAATATTTCTCGTTCGGAGTAATATTCTGAAATATTTGGACCTTTTCGAAATACGTTAACAGCACCACTATGGCGTCACCTAACCACGCCACAGATCACGTGATTTTGAATTCATCCGTTCTCAATACCCGATCTGGTATTATTCAAACTTTCATCCCCTTTTTTCTTACAGAGCACTCAACCGTCGACTCCGATTTTCGAAAGCTAAATCTTTCTAATTTTCACTTTCACCAGGCCACTTTACCGTCGACCCTGGACTTGCATTATACCCTGTTTTGTATCTTCCAAAAATTTCTTTACTTTTTCCGGGCCACTTTACCGTCGACCCTGAATTTTCCCGACACTCGATTGCCCGAAAATTAAAAGGTAACGTTTTCATAATTACGATAGTTCGCTCCGAAATCATATACGATCATACGACACCGTTGGGCTTGTATCGTTATGATATTCGCGAACACGCGCACACTCAACAGTAACGTAATTCTAAACGACTTTTTCAAAATTTTCGACGCCACGAGTCTAACGAGTTTCCTCCAGAATCCCGGCTGTTTTAGTGTATTTTTTCGTTGTAGGCCACTTTGGATACTATATCCCACTTCTGAGATTGTAAGGTTAAGACTATGGGGTTTATTTTATTTGTGAGTTGATAGGGTGGGCTTGAAATAATAGATTTCTTGACAGAGATGATCGATACTTTATTAGGCGAGGTTTACAGCACGGGGCCTGTCATCGAACTCCCTCGTCATTTCGCTCGCATTCGTCAAATTGCCTCTCTCTCGTCGTCAGTCGGAGCTAAGGCTCCGACTCATTATCATTATTCTTCCCAATAATATTTGATGCTCACACCACACGTTGAACAAATTCTGTTATGAAGCTGAGATTGAACAGTAGGACAAAAAAAGTCGTGGGGCATTTCTGCGAAACCTTCAAACTGAGGATTATTGGACGTTTTAAATGCCAATCGTTGAAATAATGGTAAAAATTTCGCATCTTCAGTCTTCTCTTGTGCAGCAACTAGGAAACCCGTTTCTTCATCTTGTTTCACTAAATATGGAGGTGGAAAAAAGCCTGTCGGTAGAATAGAGCGCAATTCGCTTCTGTGCTGCCCGCAACAGTCAATGTTAGTACACTTGGAAATCTGTAAGATAAATAAAAAATCTGCTTACAGAAATTTTTTTTTATGTACGAAAGAATATTAAAAACTCTGTGCAAATAATAACCTGTAAAAAATATTGCGATTCGCGCACACGAATGGAATACCACTGTTCATCAACATCTAATGTTAAATTGGCGAGTTTACTTGTAGGCTGCCTGAATTCAGCAAATACTGGATAACCATCAATTACCACCTTATTCCAAATATTAGCTAGTGCCTCTCCTGCGCCAGCAAAGTTTTTCCGCTCAAGTTCATCGTCGATTGTCTTGCCGTTAGAATCGAGATGAGTACCAGAAGTATCGTGGCGTAAAATTAAGCCCGATAGATGTTTACTTAGAGGTGCCATTCTTCTCTTAACTCTGTTAAATGTACTTCGCCCAGGTGCGTTTGTTGCAATAAATATAGCATCTAAATCGTATTCCTTAAAATGTTTTATCGCAGATGCGATTACTTTTTGATATCTAAAACAGAATCATGCAACATATTTTATATCCGGATTATGTTTACACAATAAATTAATGTATTGAAATTTATTTTATTTTTATTAATTATTTGCCTAGCTGAAATAACTTTAAATTATAATGATAGGATCATATCAGAAAAAATACTAATTTTCAATTATTGCAGAAATTATAAATTTTATTTTATATTTTAGAAAAGCAATACGCACCTGGGATTTTCATCCGGTCCACCATCAGCGCTTATAATAATTATAGGTTTAATCTGATTTCCAGTTTAAACGAAAGCTTCAAAATTTTCTAGTTCTAACAAACGTCTAAAACCATCCGCATGTGTTTCAGCTGTTGAAGAATCATGTTTTCCGCTTCTTATTGATATATAAGTAGGGCCTGAGTATGTGACCGCTTCAGGAGCTCCTAAACTCATTGGCTTGATAACTATACCGGCATATACGGAAGATATTAACTTGTGTCGCTCTGCTATAACCCAATCCTGATCAGGTAAAGTCACTTTATATTCAACGTGCATGAGCATTGGTGACTAGTAGTATAGGAAGGGGGGTTCTACACGCAGATTCCTGTTACTGACACTTACCGACCAAGCCGACCAGTCCGCCTATACATTCTCCCCAGACTCAAACCCTTTTCCGCTCCGCGCAGCCCAGACTCAAACCCTTTTTCGCGATGACGTCACAGTCTGCCGTACCGAAGGTCAAAACCGTGCAACCTTACCGACAGTTGTATCGATCGAGGGTCAAAATCGTGCTGTTTTACCGACAATCTTACCGACCGAAGGTCTGTAGTGCTCGCCTGCCAACGGTAGAGGGCGCAGCGGGGGCGAGAACTTTTTTACCGTCCCGAATTCCTTTCCCACGGTAGGACTGCTGATGTGTAACATCAACCACCCCCACATTCTTTTCCCACGTTATCAACCATGTGACATTCCAAAATTAATGGTTCCGAGAATTGTTTGGCTCAAATTCAACGTCGCACCAACACGGTAGGACTGCTGATGTGTAACATCAACCACCTCACATTCCTTTCCCACCTTATCAACCACGCGACATTCCAAAATTAATAGTTCGAAGAATTGTTTTTTATCCACTCGGATATCGCTGATGTGTAACATCAACCACCTCACATTCCTTTCCCACGTTATTAACCACGTGACATTCCAAAATTAATGGTTCCGAGAATTGTTTTTCACTTACTCGGATGTCGGTTTGATATCCAAGGTCGACCGATAGTCGCGGTACATTCAAAGCCATGGATCTGCGGTGTTGGGTTACTATCGCTCTTGGAATGCCAAAAGGTTCGCGCGCATACATAAAGATACGTATTTGATATCAGCCCCGTGACATTCCTTACCCTCCACCAAATTGTGTGGTGGGGGAACGTTATATAAGCGAAAAGTGAAAACTTCATCGCCAGTCTGAAGCTGTTCTTCTTGCAAATGAGAAGTGCTCTGGTACAACGTGAATTGAAGAAACGACTAGAACTGCACCTCAAGAATATTGGAGAAGTAAAACATCTGCTGAAAATCAGATCCGACCTCAATCAACTCACAAGAGATTTCGAGCACCTACAACTGGACAGTAACGACCATGGACTTTTCAAAATTGAACGAAGTCGCTCGCCTGGAGACATTTCTGCCCTTGAAAAAGCTTTCGGACCTCGAAGTCTACTTCGAATACCGGGTCAGTGGCATTCGTCGGGTTAAAACGAAATTTGGAGACAAAATCGTTCTGGACTTGGATGACTCTTTCACGATTTTTCTGCCCAACCGACTGACCAAGGCCCTCCACGAAAATCAAGATTTGTTCCAGAAGGTGACGACAGCCAGTAAGGAGATACGGTTGCATCGACGCTATCTTGGCGGACCGTACGGTCAACTTGAATTTGTATACGTATAATCTGAGTATCGCATTCGAATATCCAATGTTCTGTGTAAGTCTTACGTTCAATAAACAAAAAAAAGATTTAAATTATGAATATTTTTTCATTTATCCATCTTGTATACCTTTGATCCTACGTACGTTTTGTACCTTGTAATTGTATCTAGAATTAAGTCTCAAAATCTAAGAAAATGCTACTCCGAACACCACTAAGCAACAATGGAGGGTTTCGAGCTGCGTCATGTAATGTGAACTCTACGATGAGTATTTGGACGGGTTCAGACCAGAGTGCAAGGTCGGCCGATAGCTGCGGTACAGAGCCAAGGATCTGTGGTGTTAGGTTACTATCGCTCTAGGAATGCAAAACATAACTCGGTTTGAGTACAGCTCGGTCAAGGATGGAGAGCAAGGTCGAATCTTACATAAGCTTCGTATTGAAAAAAATTCTCACTTAAGAGCTAAGGTGAAGGTATAAAATTATTTCATGAATATTCTTTAAAAAACAGTTCTATTGATTGTAATTTTTAGAGTACGGTTGACAATTACTTCACAAAAATAGTACAATAATTCTATTCAACAGTATCATGACCAGGGTGATATATTCGCCAGGAATGCGGGACCGTTATTGTAGACGCTTCTGCGCAGTAACACAAATCGTACAGCCTCGCCATCCGGACAGTACGATGATTTTGTAGCCAATTCTGAAGTATGTAAACGTTTCGTGCTGCACAGATTGCGTTGGGAATTGTGTGAACGTCGCATCTCAGAGACACAGCTGAAGTTTTCTGCAGGGTTTCAAGCGACGGGCAGTCAAAGTCCAGCATATCGATGATTTGAACTTTCGGAACGATTTTGAGCAACCAATCTCGTTTTTCTTCTCCTTTTACGTACACGGTTTAAGCTTTGCACAGCCTGTCTTCGATGGTCCGCTCAACTTCCTCAAAAGGTATGGTTCCACAGCTCCAAGGTAAACCGTGAAAATCGCGTTCTAACCAAGAATTTTGGCTTTTGTATTTGACGTCCAGTAAATTCCATTTGTAAGGTGGCTTGAAGAAAAACACTGATGGAGATGCTTCCGAGTAGATTGAAATTATAGCCAATTCTTTTAATGTGAAGGTATTGTTGAAAGGTCTACGAAAGCCTTGTATGTCAACGATAAGCTCCATCTTTGAACTGTGCGAGATGGTGGGAACGGGTCAGCTTTTATACCAACTTTTTCACCCCTCCACTGAGCGGGTTGTATTCGACAATACGATCGTGAACGATCAAGCAGTACGCCGATGTTTCAGCGGGAAAGTTGGCTTTAGCTTCAAATTCAAGACGGATGTCGACAGGTCCGTACTTCAAAGATTCGTTTTGTTTTGAACAGTCGATAACGAATAAGGGGACGTCTCGAAGGAATTCACTCTTTGTCAGCAACGGCTCGGGGTTCTTGTCGTAGTAGGTAGCTTGGAAGTTTGCGTACATCTCGTACAAGAGCGCGTACAGATTACGACTCATGTTGAGGTTCAGGTTACCGTACGGATAAGATTGAGAGTTTAAAAATAGCTTGACGTCCGTGATATTGCAATGATCGAAATGACTTGCGTTCTTGCCGGTCTTGTTCTTTCTACTTGTTTGGAAACTTAAAATGACGTACCGAGGTTTTTCAAGCTGAGTGAAAGTTTTCACAGTCCAAACGTGTTTCGATGTTGTGGGAAATAAGGGATATTCGTACAATTCCCAACTGCGGAAGCTCATCGAAATAGGCGGATCTCTCTGAATGAAATTTAGTAGGTCAACTTTTTTCTGATCCGCGAGTTTCAAATACGGTATTAGCCATTCCACTGCATTGATCGTGAGTTTGAATTCCTCCCCCTGAGTCTGCATGATTGCGTTGACGTCAGTTTTTGATCTCGTCAAAATTAACTCATGTTTAGCGTTGACAACGATCTTGCGGTAGTCTTCGGCGAAACCCAATATCATGCTGAGCGGTATCAGTACGTCAAAGTTACCATCGGCATCGGTTAATTTTTTCTTCTCTTCTACATCGAGCCATCCAGCGTTCTCCATAAGCCAAGTCTGACCAGGGTGCAGGGAAGCGTAACCCTTCATGAGACTTGTCAAGCCAACGTTCTTGCTTCTATCAAACTCAACTGCGTTAATTTCGTAGCGAATTTCTTCAAACGGATGACAGATGGCGTTGTTTACGAGCTGTGTGTTCACAGTAGCTGTACCATCAGGTTTGAGGAGTCGTCCGTGGATATTTACCGAACTTTTGCTGGGTAATATGCATAAATCCTGATGCTGAACGGTGATTCGAATTTCATCGCTGTTGTTGAAAGTTGACGAGGCGTAAGGTTTGTGAGCGTGAATCTCGTAATGCGCAACGGATTCGTCAAAGACGACTGGTGTTTGAATGCTCAAGATTTCCTCCTCCATGGTACGTAGCAGATGATAAAAAAGCAAAATCGGATTTTTATTTGTCGGAAATTCCTCTTCCAAAAGGTGTCAGTTTCAGACCCAGAGTTATCAGGAACTCCACGATTCGAGGTGTCAGCGGTTCGGGAATCGATCGACGACTGACTTGATCGGGGCATGTCGACTTACTGATATACCTACTCTTGAACAGTCTGTTATATACAATTCCCATCGTTTATTGCGATTTGATGTGTAGTCTCACAGTAATAACTTCTCCACGAAAATTAACCAGGTCTCCGTCTTGATCCACTAACCGGAGCTGAACGTGATCTATGGTCTTGACGGTGATCGGAAGGTAAATGACGTGCGACGGTACTTCCACGATCTTATATCCTGGTGGGACGGTCGGGAAAAACTCGTGAATAGTGTGTACTTTGTGTCCATTGACGTAGGCGCCCGTTGTAATGCTACACTCGACTCGCAACGCGTTGACCTTGAGTATAGTTACAGGCACGTCTGATTCGTGAGTTTTATCAACCTCCAATACACGTGGTGTAAATCCCAAAAGTTGAGCAATGGAATCATTCGGCTCAAAGTTAATCGTGTGGTTGCATGTGATTTTGCTCCGTAATGTATTACTGCTGGGTCTGATGACGAGCCTGATATCTGTATTTCTTAGCACGTTTTGAAGATACTTTTCTATGTCCTGGATCTCGTAGCTGCCGGTAGGTATGGTGATCACTTTGTCAGCTACGTAAATTTTATTGTGACCGACATCAACGTTGGGAATCGAATTAAAGGTTAACAATTCTACCAAGCCAACAGCATAACTTTTATCACGAGCAAGTTCGATCGGTGGGAAATATTGTGCCTCGAGTATCGAAGAGGTTCCCGAAATCGTTAACGTTAACGAATCATCTATGACTGCGAGTGGTAGACTGACTTTGACGAATCACGCACCATGTTTATATAGCTTACCACTTCGAAATTTCGGACACAAGTGTCCGCATTCAAATGTATCATAATCCTGGTACCTTTCATGATTGTATTTGACGCTACCAACGCCGAGGTATTTTATGAGGTCAGAGGGTGGTTGAAGGTTGCCGAAACTGTCAAAGTAATCGATATTATTGTCGCGTGTCTTGTACGCAACCCAGTGTGTTCCCGGACCGTCTTTGTCGTCAAGGTTGATTATAGCTGACTCGTTTTTTCGTGGACCGTTTTCGGGCATTTCGTTTCGCATGAAAATACCGCGGAAATGCGGAACCTTAAAGATTTTTGCATATTTCAACAAGTCCTAATCAGTCAACGCTCGACGTGGTAGCATCGCATCTAGTTTTTTGAAAGATGGAGACCAAGACCCGTTTTGCACGGTTTCATATGAAGCCCTTTGCCCAACGCGATAGCTTCCATAGTTTTGTTGTGTCGTTTGCTTTCCTCCAATTCTCGTTTGGCCGCGCTCGCATCGTTCACAGCTTTTGCTATACCTGCCGCACCACCGGCTAACGCACCCGTAGCGCTGAGACCGGCAAAAATAGGTATCAGAAACGGTAGAAAACCACCGACTTTCGAAGGTACCGGTAGGACGCGGGGTGTTCGCACTTTACATTTACCACCCGCTTTTTTAACGGCGTTCTCAGCTCCCTTCAGCGCAGACTCGATAGCTACTTTTGCATCGTTGCTTGGAACCATAGAACGTTTTGCAGCATTTATAATTTTTCTCAAGGTCACATTTTTTGACTTTCGAATTTCCATTCCGAGTTTTGATTTTACTTTCATTGTGTTAGCTATTGCTCACGCGGCTGCCTTCTCACCCAAATTTGCGTCCTTTGCGAGAACCCGTTTCCAAGCTTTCTCAGCCAACACCCTATCAGCCTCGTTTCTAACCTCAAGGTTCTCACGATTTTTCGAATAAGCTATATCGTGTTCCTTACACGCTGCATCGAGAGGATTGATACCGGAATCGCCTCCCGCGAGTCTTTTCGTCAACTTGGTGCCAGGACCGCAGTACTGGTAACCGGGAACATGCAACTCGATCGGAAGTTTGTTGATGATTCTATTCACCAGACCCTTGCCACGATGTTGCCGCCTGCTGCTGCTTCGTTTACCGCTGTACGCGATCATGTTCGTGCGTTGACTGAAGAAAAGTGCTTTAAAACGGGGTATTTATAGCAAATCCGATCAGTCATGTCCGAGATGCGGTTTGAGAAACAACCTACCAAGCTTCCCGTGATGAATTTTGACAAACTTTCGGAGCAAAATGTCAAAAGGCACAAACGGCACGGTGAATTACTCCCGAACAGTGTACGTGCGATATTCTGTGGACCGTCGAATTGTGGTAAAACTAATGCGTTGCTCACACTTATAACCCATCCCAACGGACTCAGATTTGAAAATATCTACATCTACTCGAAATCTCTCAACCAACCTAAATACCAATTGTTGAAGCAATTGCTGGACCATGTTGAGAATACGGAGTATTTTGCGTTTACCGAGCGTGAGCAAGTGATTACACCGGAAGAAGCACGGCCCAACTCAATAATCATATTTGACGATGTAGCGTGCGAGAAGCAGGACAATATTAGAGCCTACTTTCGCATGGGTAGACATCACGACGTTGACTGTTTCTATCTCTGTCAAACGTACGCGCGTATTTCCAAACATCTCGTGCGTGACAACTTAAACTAACTCACGTTATTCAAAAACGACGATATGAACCTGAGACACGTATACAACGATCATGTTGACACCGATATGTCTCACACAGAGTTTAAAAGTGTGTGCTCTGCGTGCTGGAACGGTGAGAAGTACGGGTTTCTGGTGATAGACAAAGACAGTGAGCTCAACGAAGGACGATACAGGAGGGGATTCGATTCTTTTGTTAGCCTGAAAAAGAAATGAAAACCAACGTTTTTGAGCGAGAGACGCAGTAGCGTTGCAGAATCAGTTGCGTCAACATGCCGAGCTCTGAAATTTCCAAGCAAAAAGATGTCCTACATCAGATCGCTCAAGCAAGTGCTGCGACCCGTCGAAAACACAGACTGCTCAAGTCGGGCAAGGAATCTACGACTTAGAAATTGAGTGACGTTTTCAAACCAGTAGTGGCTCCGTTGCAAGAACTGGTTAATGTTACAAAAGATACTGAACCTGTAAAACAAGAGGTGGAAGAAATTAAAGAAGAAATAAAGCAGATGAAAAATGAAACGAAAAATGAAACTGTGTCGGAAATGGACGATTCCTTTCCTTCGGCAGGAGATGAAACAATCGTAAAAACACCGGTCGAGAAAATCGAAGACGAGTATTATGCACTGATGAGAGACGCGAAGACAAAAGGTGAATTGGACAACGTGTACGGTGTACGCAACCTCTCAAACGGACTAATGATTGGTGATTCAATGATATCTTCTGAGAGTGACTACATTCGTATTGGCGATACGCGTTACCCGAAAACGAAGTGTTTGCTGGAACTTTCGTTCAAAAGAAGCCTGACGGTTCTTCTGTGAGCGCTGGAAATCGGGAAAATTTTAAAAACATAATCCTCACAACGAACGCGCATAATAAGTATTACTCATCCGATGGGGCTGTTCGAAACGATAACAGTTACAAATTCAGAAATGTCATTGCCGAATTGATGGATTATTCCTCATCACCTCGCCGAAAGGGTGAAGGTCTACTTCCGCAAGCTATGATCACTCGACAAGGTGTTGAAACGGAATACGTTTTCTGGGATGATCCAAACGAGTTAGTGGAGCGTCTTCGTTGACTCCTGGCATCTTAGGCAGCGGGAAATCCGAGTCACAATAACGAAATAATCTCCATCATCGAAGAGCTATGCGAAGCAGGAATCATTTATTAAGCAGCTCCCGTCGTTTTTGCATTCATTACCGAGATGAGCGTCGACGTTTTTGGACGGCATCCGGATAAAAACACAGCCGCGAGCACTCGCGGTCCTCCGGAGCTCGGATTTCAAATAACAGCGGATGGGCATTACGATATACGGAACAAGAGACTGTCCAAAGTCGCAGATCCCGCAGAGCCGAACAATGCTGTAACTTTAAAAATCTCGAGACGAAAATTCAACGTGCTGCAAAAACAAATCGACAACCTTGCTCAAATGATCAAAGCTCAAGAGTTCACCACGGAGAAAGCCTTGGATACCTCTTACACAGACTTTAAAACAGGCAGAGACCTGTCGATTCGAAACGCTGATAACATTTCTCAATTGGACACCCGACTAAAAGCGTTGGAATACGAACGAGGAAAAGCAAGCACTGGTGACGGAATTGCATAAGCCTGCACGCCGGAATTACCCGCGTCGACGTGTAAACGTACGCAGCATCGAAGAGACCTGGCAGGCGGATCTTGTTGATATGACGTCATACGCTCGACAAAACAAAGGCTACAAGTACATGCTCACAGTCATTGATAGTTTTTCAAAGTATGCGTGGGCCGTACCAATAAAGAGCAAGTCTAGAGATGATGTTACGAAGGCAATGGAATCTGTGCTTGTTTAAGGACGGGTGCCGAAAAATTTACACGTCGACAGAGGAACGGAATTTTACAACTCGGAATTTGAATCGCTCATGACACGTTACGGAATCAAACTTTACTTCACGTCCAGTAATTTGAAGGCTTCGATCCGTGAACGTTTCAATCGTACGCTGAAAGGTAAAATGTGGAAACGGTTCAGCATGCAAGGAAGCTACAAGTGGCTCGATATCTGATCTGATATGGTTTTGGCTTACAACAACCTCAAACACCGAACCATAAGAATGAAACCGGCGGATGTCACCGTTGCAAACGAGAGGCTGTCATTACGTCAGGCGTACGGAGAGCTTCGAGCGATACCTGCTGTATCGGTGAAATTCAAATCCCTTTTTTTTGTCGTTTATTAGAGAACTATAATCTGTTACATAAAGTGACAATGAATAGTTGTGATGTTCAAAGGTATATTGTGGACAATGGTTTTGTCGTTAGCGGTTGCATCCAGTGATGCACACTGCACTAGTTTTGCTTGTTCGATTTATTTTCTTCTCGCTTATTTATCGCTTGTCGCTTGCGTTTATTCAGCCCGAAATCTTTTTCGCAGGTCTAGTGGTTTGTGTTTCCTGAGTCTTCGCGAGATCGTTCTCCGGTCAAGGAGATTTGATGCAAGCAGGTTTGGGTGGTTGGCGAGTCGAGTTCCGTAGCGTGTGCATTGTTCGTTTGCCACTTTTCTTATGGTGTCTATACCAAGTTCCTTGTGCAGCCTGGCGTTGGTGACGTACCACGGGGTATTAGTGATGGCGCGAAGAGCCTTAGCTTGGAATCGTTGTAGTATTTCAATGTTTGAATTACTTGCAGTTCCCCAAAGTTGTATCCCGTAGGTCCATATAGGTTTGAGTATCGTTTTGTAGATTAGTAGTTTGTTGTGGAGAGATAATTTCGATCTCTTGCCTATTAGCCAATACATGTTCCGTAGGTGGAGGTCGAGCTGTCTTCTTTTGTTTTTTATGTGGCTGGTCCAGGTTAGCCTTCGGTCGAGGTGCATGCCCAGGTATTTCACTTCGTTGACAACTGGGAGAGGTTGGCCATTCAGAAGTACTGTTGGACAGTCCTTTATCCTCATCGTGAATGTTATGTGGACGGATTTTGTTTCGCTGGCCTTGATCCTCCATCTCTCCAGCCATCCTTGTACTTCGTTTAGTCCTCTTTGGAGTATTTCTGATGCTGTATTGGGGTCCTCGTGGTTGGATAGAATGGCTGTGTCGTCGGCGAATGTTGCGATGGTGGTGTTGTTGTACACGGGAAGGTCAGCTGTGAAGATAGTGTAGAGGACAGGGCCTAGGACACTTCCTTGTGGAACTCCTGATCTTATTGGGAAGAATCGAGATTGTTCTGATCCGTGCTTGACCTGGAATTTCCGGTTGCTCAGATATGATTTCAACAGCAAGTAATATTGTGGTATGAGTGCTTTGATTTTGTATAGCAGGCCGGGGTGCCAAACTTTGTCGAAGGCTTGCTTTATATCCAGGAATACTGCAGAGCAGTATTTTTTTTCTTCGAGAGCGTTGGCTATGGTGTTGGAGACTCTGTTGACTAGTTCTACCGTTGAGTGGTTCGTTCTGAACCCGAATTGGTGTCCAGGGATGATCCTACCCTCGTTAATTGGTTCTTTTATTCGTACGAGAAGGAGTTTTTCGAATAGCTTGCACATTATCGGGAGTAGGCTTATGGGTCTATAGGAAGTGACGGAGTTTGGGGGTTTGCCAGGTTTTGGGATCATGATAATTTGGGCAACTTTCCATTGGCTTGGTATGCAGGTTGTGCGAATGATCCCGTTAAAGAGGTTGGTCAAGTAAACAATTCCTTTTTTTCGTAGTTTTTTAAGGATTGTGCCAGTGACTAGGTCGTAGCCGGGTGATTTTTTTGGGTTCAGTTGATTGCGGATTGCGTGCCCAACTTCTTCTGGTGAGAAGTGCCTGATCGGCAATTCCATCGGCAGTGGGGATTCAAGGAATTCGTGTATGTTCTCGTCGTTTTGTTGCGTTTCGAAGGGAGTGAATACTTGCGCGAGATGTTCGGGAAGACTTCTGATTTTTCCTTGTCACTTTGGGCCCAGTCTCCATTGGTTTTCCTGATAGGTGCGTTGTAGTTTTGTGCCCGGTTGATCCTTTTGGTTGCCTTCCATATTGAGTAATCGGTGTTGGCCCTATTGCTCAGGTTTGATATCTATTGCTCAAAGTTGTGGTTATTGTGTTCGGAAATAAGTTTTTTAAGCTGTCGGGTCGCTTTGTTTAATTCGGTCTTGTCTAGTGGGCTCCTACTCAGCTGCCATCGTCTCCCGATACGTCTTTTTACGGCGATTTGTTGTTTTATTTGGTCGGGGTAGCTGTTCGTGGGTTGCCTAGCTGTTATTTCTGGTGTGGCCTCCCATCCTACATCCTGAATTAATTGAGTAAAATATTCCGTGGCGTCGTCTATATTCATCTCGTTTTTCAGGGGAACACTTGGATTTATCTTTTCCTTGATTATATCTTGAAATACTGTCCAGTTCGTGTGTCTGTTATGGATTGACGGTCGTTTGTTTATTTCGAAAATTACGCTGCTGTACGTTATCGTTACCGGTGTGTGATCGGAGGACAAATCAAGGCTGGTTTTTATGTTCGTGTAGCGTTTTGTTATACCTTTTGTCACGTAGAAGTCCAGTACATCTGGGACTTTGTTCCTGTCTGTTGGCCAGTAGGTTGGTTGCCCTGCTGAGAGTTGGTCATAGTTTAGAGAGGTTATCGTTTTCCATAGCCCGCGTCCTCTGGTTGTTGTTAGTCTTGAGCCCCAGATTGGGTGTTTGGCGTTGTAATCACCGCCGGCGAAGAATCGATGTCTCAGTATTTGGAAGAAGTCCGTGAATTTGTCCTTTTTTATGGTGTGTCTAGGGGGGCAATACACTGCGGCAACCACGATGGGCCCAGATGTCACGTCTTCGACTACTATACTCGTTGCTTGTAGGTAGTCTTTGTCAAAAGGTCTTAATACGTAGTGTTTTATCGATGTTTTTACGAAGATTGCCGTTCCTCCATGTGCAGTACCATCGGGGTATTCGGTGCTGAAGAAGTTATAGCCAGGGATTTTAATGTGGTTTTTGTCAGTGAAATGCGTTTCAGCGATTATCATGATGTCGATTTTGTTCGTGTTCAAGAAGGCAGTTAATTCCTGGCGGTGTTGAGCCAGGCCGTTGGCGTTCCATAGTGTTATTCGATAGGAATTAACTATTTTTCTGTGAACTTTGTCAATACCGCTGTTAGGAGTTTTAGCATTGTGTTCAAGAGCTCGTTCTATTGTGTGAGTGCTATCTTGAGTTCGTTGAATGATTTCTCGATAATATTGGATATTTCTTGATTTTCGTAGTGCGTATTTTGGTGGGTATTTGTGTTTGCTCCAGCCATTTGGGCGTAGGTCTGTTTTTGTGTCCGTGTTTCAGTGGGATTGTTGTAGTTATTGTTATGCCATGGCTGAATATTTCGTTCTTCTCTGGCGTTGTTTTCTTCTCGTAGGCCCGATCTGTGCCAGTGGGGTCTTTGGACTGTAGAATTTCTCTTCTCTAAGATTTCCTGGTATATACGACAGCCTCTGTAGTTTGCTGGGTGGTTTCCTTCGCAGTGTACACATTTTGCAGGCATTTCTCTCGTTTTTTGACACGACGATGTGCTGTGGTCGCAGCCGCATTTCACACACCTGAACTGCCGGCGGCAGTAGGTCTTAGTATGGCCAAATCTTTGGCACCGAGTGCACTGCACTATTGTTGAGTTTTTTTGTGGAGGCTCCACCGTGATTTTTGCGTTTTGCAAGAGGTCAATTTTGTAGATGTCCTTGTTGTTCGGGCCGGGTTCCAAGTCCACGAAGAAAAGAGGCAGTGGTTCTTTGGTTCTGTTACTTCGCATGTTTATTACGTTACGTACCTGGTGTCCTAGTTCTTCAATGGCACTTTTTATATCCTCTGGAAGGGTTGAAGGGTGTAGTGACCTTAAGACGACCCTGTATGTACGCTGTTGCTTCAGCTGATACGTATGGAACGATGCATTTTCTGCTTCGAGAACATGTACAATTTTCCGAAATGCTTCAGCATTTTGGGCCATTATTTTTATTTGTCCGTCTATGTTGAGGGTTTTGTGTGTGTACTCGTTAGTATTGGCAGCTGTTTCAAGGCACTTCACTAGGTCAGTCATGGATTTAACGTTTGGCACGAATATCGGCGGCGGTTTCGGGATTCTTACGTTTGCTTCAGAATTGTTGTTATTGCCTTGGCTTATGTTTTGATCGATACGCTCTGGCTGGTTTTCGTTGCTGAGAGCGGTGTATCTGTTTTCGCACTGTATGTGTGAAGTCTCTCCACCAGCGTTTTCCGTGCTCGAGCGCCTACGTCTTTTCCTCGGGATCACTTGCCATTTTGGCGATGCATTGCCTCCGGTAGGTGCATCTGAGTTTCTGGATAGAACTATTCTTGGGTCGTGGTGGTTGCTTGCTCCCAGCGTTGCGCCGGGAGGATTGTGTATTTCATTCAGGAGGGGATCGGTTCCAAGAGATCGACTCATTCGTGGGTTATGCGTTGGGTTATTTAATAATCCATTCCCTGGAGGATTGTCATCGAGATCGAATTCCATTTCGCTTTCGCTGTCTCCGTCACTCATATCGTTTCCGCTCATGCGGTTACGTGGAGGTTGGAATCACTTCACTTGAGGTTGAGCTTTCCTGCTACTGGTACACTACACTAGATACTTGTATAAGAATTCTCCGATTAAATGTAAAAACTGTAGGCTTGCTCACGAATGCGTCCGTCATCGACGGTGGCTCAAGCCGAAAAAACTCAAATCCGGCGACAAAGTTCGAATCAGCAAATTCAAAAATGTCTCTGAAAAAAGATTACACTCCCAATTGGACGACTGAAATATCCACGATAAGTCGAGTGGAAAATACTCATCCTGTGACGTACAAGCTCAAAGACTACCGAGATCAACCCATCGCTGGTGGTTTCTACGAACAAGCGCTTCTCAAGGTTAAACATGCGGATATGTATCTGGTGGAGAAGGTGCTCAAAAAGCGTGGAAAAAAAATATGCGTTAAATGGTCAGGTTTTGACAATACACACAACAGTTGGATGAACGAATCGGACATGTAACATTTGAATAAATGAATTTTTTGTAAAAACGTACGTGCCTCTTTATTTTTGAGACAATCGACAGACATATGCATCTCTGTACAATTTTTCATATTTCGGAGCGTTTTTATTCACTATCCTACATAATAATATTTTATACATCATGGTACATTTATAAATTACAAAGCTGAGGTGTAGGGTTGTAGCCCCACGGAAGCGTGTCGGTTGTGTTTTGAAACACGATCCGCTTGTAGTCATTTCAGCTCACTGCCACTTTCTGCTGTTCTACGGTGTATACCTCGTGCTTTCGACTTAATATCAAATACTAATTTGTAGACAAATTTTCACGGTTCAAAACACATTCCAAATAATCGTTGAAAGTTATTTTTCTCAACGCTGATCCCTTGACACTTTTGGCACGTTTATTGTCTTTCTCATCTCCCAAGACTCAGAATGCGTACAATTGAGCTCTTGATCCTACAAATTCCAGCATTATTTTTCCTTTATTTTCATCTTTCATCGAGCCGAGAACTTTTTTGTTCGCTACAGGCATTTCATAAACGTTGTCAAGCGGATAATCAGACGTATCGAATTTGTGCAAGTCCTCCTTCATATGTTCGTATATGTCGGGGACGGTAAAATTGTAAATCAAACTGTCGGTATCCGTAAACATTAATTTTGGTCGATTGCCGAATTTCTGCTTAATATAATTATGATGAAAATCGTAGATATATGTTTTAGCCAGATCCATGATGGAGAAACCTGCACACAATGGTTTATTCAATTTGACTTCCGTCTTACTAATTTCACCGATAATTATATCATTGTCGGAAACGGTGCAGTTGTGAAAATTGGGTTTGGCTATAGTAGCCCTAGCACCGTATCTTCCATCCCATCTCGTGATCAGCCTGACATCTCTATACTTCCTAACATTTTCCATTATTTTGCCAAAAACTGCGTTGTTCATCAGTTTGTAAAAATTTTTCTCGAATTCGTTGTGAGATTTCTTGCGCAAATCGGTAATCAAATCCATGTCTTTTTTGAGCCACGGGGTTTGTCTGAATTTGAGAACTCTGTGAATTTTGAGTAATTTTAAGCCTAATTGTAAGCATTGTTTCAAAACGCTATAGTGAACAATGTAGTTTTTCTTGGAAAGTAGCGTGGCCGTCAATTTTGGTTGCTTACTATTCAAGATCGGAGGTATATAGTGCTCTGGACACAGTGGTAAATCCTTATGAATTTCATGCAGTTCCTCAGGATATTCCAAATCCACCTCTAGTATGTAACCAAACTCCGCATCGTCCGAGATGGTAAGAACGTCGCATTGTCCGAAGTCTGATAACCATTCAAAGGAACTATATGGCAGAGCAAAGCCCATAGCAGCACCGTGCAAATTATCAATGGCAAAGTACATGAGATAAGATTCTTCGACCTCAGGATCGAATTCCTCTCCCATGTACCTGTTGTTAGCCTTTGCGTATCTGTTCGAGCACTGTGACACACCACCACGAATACCCTTTTCGATAAACATAACCATGTCTATGTCGGTGAGAAGCTCGAGTTCGATGCCTGTACATTTTAACATTGCATCAAACGACAGACCGGGCGCTGTGTAGTAATGTAACGGGTCCAGTTTGTACGTCGTCCAACAGCTCTGTCGAAAGTTTTGAAAAACGTCGACCAGTAAAAACACGTCCGTCTGTAAATACAAGTCCGAATACTCTCCCAAAGTTTGAACGTTAAAAGTTTGCCAAACTTTACATGCATGTGCATAGTCGTCGTCTGATATATCCCGATCATTTAATTTTGAGTAAAATTGTTGTTTGGATGGCAACCGTGTGTTCTCGAGCTTCTCCCAACTGTCTATGTATTCGTACGGGAACACTCCTTTTCTGGTCAATAACTGAAATTTATCTGAGCTACGATAAAATTTTCGTGTGATTGATTTCTGATCATCACCGAGATACGTTGCTAATTTCTCGAGACTACTGGGCATGAAGCGGTACGAATCTACGAATCTAAACTTTATATCTGTCCCCTCGACATATTTTGTAAATGAAATGTACTTTTCTTCGTTTACGGGTAGAAGCTCAGTTGTGCCCTCGAACGATGTAGCCAGTGCTTTGATCAGAAAATGTGAATCGTAACCCGACAGATTGTGGAATATCACTGGGATAATGTGCGAATTTTGGTAATTTAGATTGCAACCTCGGTGAGCAGCACCACGGTACTTTCCCGTGAAATGGCAGTGATCACGATGTTTCACGTCTGCGAGTGTAAACGGTTTTTCACAAATGTGACACACTGTCGTTGAGTGAAATTCGTTGATTTGATTGAAATTTAGTGGTTCCATCGGTACAACAGTCTTGTAGTATCCCTCTAACGAATGTGCCAATTCCGCTAACTCGTTCACAAACCATTGAACGCAAGTCTCTCCACGATTAATTTTGAATTTTGAAAGCGAATCGTCAAACGCGCAATGCAGATAGTAAGCTTTACTATACGGAAGATGCTTCTGATAAATTGTTCTTGTACCCATCTTTTTGAGCGTAGGTTCCAGTAAACATTCGAGATCCGCGTAAATGCAGTATGGAACGGTTTCTTTGTGCTTGAAATTTTTGAATTTGAGTATTTTTTGCTCATCTGTAGGTAGAATAACTTTGGTTTTGTTTAAATTCATGCAATCAGCTCGGTGCTTCAACAAACATCTTTCGAAATTAAAATGAGACAGACACCTATCGCACAACCAAGTACGACATTTATGCTTGGAAATTTGGGAACTCGTTAATCGAGACAGATTTCGAATCCATGCAAAATGAAAGATTCTAGTCTTCTCATAATTTTCCATATCTACATCGTCATTGTCGTTTTCAGACTCTATTACTAAAAGATGGATTGTAGGTTTATCAGACTTGTTTCGGCTTAAATAAATGGGTACAATTTCACTGCGCTTTTTTTCTTCCGCACTATCTATACGATAAACGTTAATTGAAAGGCCGTTAAGCTTCTCAAATTTTGAAATGGTGTTTTTGTCTAGAGACATAGGAAACTTTATACCATCATACCGTAGCACTGAGCTGAAATGTGGGTACGAGCTGGTCGCGTTAGGATGGTTGTTGTCGGCTGGGAACAGAGCTGCGGTGACCGACCAGAGGAAGCAATACGAGTCGCTGTTACGGATGTTGACGACAGCCTTCTTATCACTGATATGCTTAGGTAACGGGGTGTATGTGAAGACACCACCTCGTAGTGGTACGTACTTGTTGATATTCACAGTCAAATTGATTATTTCAGTCAGCGACCAGCCTGAATCCTTTTCCTGGAAATCTTTCACCTTTTTCAACAAACGCTCCGTCGCGTTTTCGATGAACCATTCGTTGATATCCGTTGTCTGGAGGATGATTTCATTTCTCGTATTAAAAAATTTGATCTCTTCCACCGTGCGATCAACTTTTCTAAGTTCAAATTTACAAGCCAGGATAACGTTGGCTTTCAAGCTCCTGTCTTTCTTCAGAGCGTTTTTCAGCTTCGTCACAGCTAGTACCTTTGCGTCTTCTAGAAATCTCTCCACATCTTTATGCTTCAAATTGACGATGGATCCAGTTCGAATTCTACTCTCGAAAGCTGATTCCAAATTTTCCCACCGTACTCGATCGCTTCTTCGTCGGCTTCGTAATCCGTCACCCACTTTCTGCAATTGTTGAAATTTGACTGTCAACGATTTCAGAATTCCAATTGTAGTCAAAATTCTTGTCTTCTCCCCGATCGTTGAGGCGTTGTTGCGTAAGATTCTATTCAAAAGCCTGATATTTTGGGTTCCGAGTCGAATCCATTTTGCAATCTCTGCCGGTGACGATTTTTCCGATAAAATCTTGAACGCCGATTCCATAACATCGATCAATCTCAAACACTTCGCGGATTCCATCTTGAGCTTTTTCCTCACGTATACTTGACAGCTTGTGACGTAATGATCGTTTGCTGTGATGAGCGTCCTTTTTATAGGGCAGCTGTACGGATGCGCGCGCACCTTTTGGCATTCCAAGAGCGATAGTAACCCAACACCGCAGATCCATGGTTTTGAATGTACCGCGACTATCGGTCGACCTTGGATATCAAACCGACATCCGAGTAAGTGAAAAACAATTCTCGGAACCATTAATTTTGGAATGTCACGTGGTTGATAACGTGGGAAAGGAATGTGAGGTGGTTGATGTTACACATCAGCGATATCCGAGTGGATAAAAAACAATTCTCGGCACTATTAATTTCGGAATGTCACGTGGTTGATAACGTGGGAAAGGAATGTGGGGGTGGTTGATGTTACACATCAACAGTCCTACCGTGCGAAAGGAATTTGGAGTGGTTAATGTTACACATCAGCAGTCCCATCGTGGGAAACGAATGCGGGACGGTAAAAAAGTTCTCGCCCCCGCTGCGCCCTCTACCGTTGGCAGGCGAGCACTACAGACCTTCGGTCGGTAAGATTGTCGGTAAAACAGCACGATTTTGACCCTCGATCGATACAACTGTCGGTAAGGTTGCACGGTTTTGACCTTCGGTACGGCAGACTGTGACGTCATCGCGAAAAAGGGTTTGAGTCTGGGCTGCGCGGAGCGGAAAAGGGTTTGAGTCTGGGGAGAATGTATAGGCGGACTGGTCGGCTTGGTCGGTAAGTGTCGGTAACAGGAATCTGCGTGTAGAACCCCCCTTCCTATACTACTGTGACTGCTTTTGCGCTGCTTTCAATCCAATAGGAACTCGAGCTTCATCATCTTGAAATAAAAAACACACCTGTTTTGGACCTAATAATGATGCCAAGGATTCTAAATAACGGATTGAAGCTGTACAAAAGCGACCATCTGCATGATCTTTATGGCTATCATTTTGAGCTATACACAGTCTCACTGGTACGGTAGACACGTGTCGTTTTCCTTCTGATGAAATAGAATTTTTAGGTATAAGACGTAAATACGTGGCACTTCTCGAAATTTCGAATCCCATTTCTAGAAGTCTGTTGTGAAGATCGTCAAGAGTTTTACAAGAACGAATTTCTTCTGTGCCACGGCGATCATGCGCAGCTCCTCCAAAAGTCGCGATGTCGACTATAGCTTTACAAAGCTCCGATTGATCTTCTATACGCGGTCTACCAACCGTTTTGCGGACTCGTAAAATTGACGCGGCACCTTCATTCGCTGAGCAGATGGATTTAATTTTTCTCTTATGAGATGCTCGAAACTTTTTTTGGTATTCGGCGTTGGACTCTTTCGATTTAAGTAAACGTTTCGTAGTATCTAACTCCTTTTTTGTTTTGTCTACATCTTTCTTAGATATGGTACCCAAATTACAATTTCTTAAAAGGAGCTGAGTATTGAATTGACTTTCCAAAGCTTGAATTTTATTTTTTACTGCTTGTTGAGCTGGCGTAGGAGAAGGACGTTTCAAAGATTGCGAAGCTGTCGCTGTAGTAAACGAATTCTGGCTACTAGTTGAAGCGTCTGATTTTTCAGTTTGTGAAAGATTAACAGATATGGAAGTGCCGCTACTTGATGTTTCATCAGAGTCATCTTCAAGTATATTTGTGTTATTGTCGGAATTACTTGTAACCTAATCAATAAATTGTTATCAAATTAGATTATTCATTGAGTAAAAATAGGCTGGACACTAAATAAAACTGATGAAATCTTACTAGAGTCATACTTACTTTGTTAGCATTTGCAAAGTAACTCATCAAAGTTACTTCCTTCTTTGCAGTTTTGAGATTATAAACATTGATTCGTTGTTGTATTTAATTATCAAACTCTTTTTTATCTTCAAAACGAGACTTCGATTCTTTCTATTCTGCATTAGCGTTTTTTTGTAGCACTTGCGCGCTAATACTTGGAAACGCATTTTTGTACGATTTGTAAAACCGCTGATACAAATCGATATTGTCACTCATCACAATTTTTAATCATAGAACAGAAAGGTAAAATAAATGCAGAGCAAGTATTTCAATACGCGGACAAACGATCTGCACTTGACGAAACTCAGCGAAGTACTAACCACTCCACAACGATTTTTAAAAACAAAAACTGAATGTTTACATCAAGTTCAACTTACCTCCGCGATCCCCCTGAAAATCATTTTCTTAGAAATGTATGCCAATATAAAACATGCTGGGCTATATCAGTGCACTTGTTTTATACATTGTATACATACTTCTTTATACTTCAGACGCTATATCTTATATTGACAAAATAATTCTCTTTTTTCTTTTCATCTCACCGACGGTGAATATAACTAAATTTTTATTTCATTATCGCGTCAATACAAATGTTTGATTTCTAGAACATGAAATATGAGAAAAAAAACCTTACGTCATACAACATTTGACCACCCCCTCCCCCTTAATAAGAATGTGTAAGAAAACATCAAACCCCTCCCCCCCCCCCCTAAGATGTCTTACGTAATTTATGGATGACCCCATACAAGTACTGCAAGCAGCGGACAGATCTTACTAGCACGGGTCTTACATAAAAAAAAAGGATCAAAAATCGCGTTTTTCCCACATCCCTGAATTACGATTCGAGACGCCTTGACATTTTGGAAGGAAAATTGCGAATGGACCATTTGAATGACGAAGGAAAACAATTAATAGTTAATCTTGCTTTCGAATTCAATCATTCATTTTTTGTCCCAGGTGACACCCTGAGACATACAAACTCAGTTAGCCATACGATCCCTACTACTAATGACGCACCGATGCATACCAAACAATACAGACACCCAAGAATACACAAAGGCGAAATACAAAAACAAGTGACAAAACTCCTCGATTAAAACATTATCACACATTCTTTATCTCCTTACAATTTTCCGGTCTGGATCATCCCGAAGAAATCAGACGCTCGCGGCGAAAAGAAGTGGCGAATGTTCATTGACTTCCGGGAACTGAACGAAAAAACCATTGGCGATGCTTACCCGCTACCAAATATCGTCGATATCCTAGACCAGCTAGGCTCCGCAAAATATTTCTCAACGTTCGACCTGACTTCCGGGTTCCACCAAATTCCAATGCATCCGTATCACAGCGCAAAGACCGCTTTTTCGACTCCTCACGGCCATTTCGATTATACTAAAATGCGATTTGGCTTAAAAAATGCCCTAAGCACCTTTTAACGTCTAATAAATCAGGTTCTATCGCGATTACAGGGTACTGATATATTTGTCGATTTGGATGACATAGTCATTCACTCCCGATCCGTGGAGAAGTACGATACCGAATTTCGGAAACTCATGAAGAGATTGTCTGATGCGGGACTTACCCTTCAGCCAGATAAGTGTGAATTTCTGCGTAAAGAAGTAGCGCACCTAGGTCATATCATCACTCAAAATAGATCGAAACCTCATCCAGAGAAGATATCAGCAATAAAAAACTACCCAGTTCCGAAGAATCCTAAACAGATTGAACAATTTTTAGGCTTGATAGGCTACTACCGAAGATTCATTCCTAACCTTTTAGAAATTGCTGGACCTACTAATAATTTGCTAAAGAAGAATAGCCCTTTCATCTGGACAGCAGAACATCAATTTGCATTTGAAACTCTACGCGATAGTCTGTGTCGGGAACCTATACTGCAGTATTCCGACTCCGGAAAAACTTTCGTCCTAACTACCGACGCTTCAAAATATGCAATAGGAGCAATACTTGGTCAATACAAAGGTGGCGAAGATTTACCAATCGCGTATGCATCGAGGGTGTGACAAATGGCTGAAATCAATTACTCGGTGTCCGAAAAAGGATTCTTAGCGGTCGTTTATGCCGTCAAACATTTTCGCTCCTACATTGACGGTAGAACCTTCACCAAGGTTACAGACTACGAACCATTACAGTGGATCAAAAACGTACAAGACCCGACTTCTCGTTCAATGCACAGGCGACTGAAGTTGGAAGAAGACTAGATGAAGCTGCACATGGCTTTACGTCGCGAGCTTTGCAATCGCAGCTAATGCTCAGTGCTCAGATACGCATCAAGGATTCGAACGGTCAATTTGAAAAATGTCGCGCTCTGTTAGATACCTGTGCAACAGGACATTTTATTACGGAGGATTTTGTCAAAGAATTGAAATTACCGGTACACGCGTGTTCGTTCTCTGTAGGAGTGATCGACAATAAAAGTACGATATCGAAGGGTGCAATCGATTGTATGTTCTATTCGATCGACAACAACTTCAACAAGACTCTAACTTTTTTGATCATCCCGAAGATCGCTGATAACGTATCGAACGAGATATTCCCTCGCGAGCTGATCAACATACTGAGCAATCTAAAATTAGCCGATCCACGATTTCATTTGCCCCAAAAAATTGATGTTCTCCTCGGTTCAGGGGCCACACTATCATTGTTATCGATCGTACAGTGCGATCTATCTCGCAATGGTTACGACCTGTTCCTTCAAAAGACTCAGCTCAGATGTAAAGGTCAAAAGTCGAGTATCGTGTCCGCTGGTCGAATTGAGATAACAAATCGCAAAATTTTGGTTGCTGGACGATGCAAACGCGAATCAAATCAAGCTATCGGAAAATACTGATTGCGAGACTCATTTTAATCGAAACGTTATTCGCGAACCTTCGGGGCGCATCACCGTTCGGCTGCCATTTCGCAGTACTAATTGAGATCTCGGCGATTCACGATCGGGAGCTTCACGACGATTCATGGGACTTCAAAAAAGATTGAACGCGGATCCGACCCTTAAACGGGAATATTACCACGTTATGAACGAATATTTCGATCTAGCTCATATGTCGCTGGTTACCGACGAATCGCAACCCGGGTATTATCTTCCACATCACGCGGTTGTAAAATCAACGAGCATGACGACTAAAACGCGAGTAGTCTTCGACGCATCAGCCAAAACGAGCAAGGAAATATCGTTAAATGATACCTTGATGGTCGGCCCGACCATTCAACTGAAATTGTTTGAACACCTTCTTCGATTCCGTAGTTACAAATACGTGTTTACTGCCGACATAGCGAAAATGTACCGACAGGTTTGGATTCATGCCGATGATCGTCGCTATCAACGGGTGTTTTGGCTTCATAACGACAAAATCCAAATGTTTGAACTAAACGCAGTGACGTTTGGCATGTCATCGGCCCCATTTCGCGCTATACGAACCGTGCAGAGACTCGCGAGCAACGGAAGCGCGCATTTATCAGTCGGTGCTCAGGCCTTGATGCGCGATTCATACAGACACCGTCGAAAAAATCGTACAAATTCGGGACGAGGTAATTGGAATATTGAAACGCAGCGGATTCGAAATACGCCTATGGGCGTCAAATCACCCGTGAGCTCTGAATGATCTGGCCGAGATGACCGAAGATGTAGAATTTATTACGGACGAGAATCCTGTGCACAGAACATTGGGCATTTCATGGGACCCGCGACAAGACAATTTGCTGTATGACGTTAAGCCCATTCAGCCTTCCAAAAGAGTTACCAAGCGATACATTTTATCAGAAATCGCCAAAATTTTCGATCTCCTTGGTTCACTCAGTCCGGTCATTCTCACATCAAAGGTGCTTATTCAAAAATGTTGGAAGGCAAAAACCACTTGGGACTAATCTGTGCCTAGCGCATTATATTCCGCATGGCAATCGTTCGCGGAACAAATTTTGTTAATTGATGATTCGAAGATCGACCGATACGTATTGATAAATTACCCAGTCAATATCCAAACACACGGATTCTGCGACGCGAGCAAAACTGATTATGAAGCTTGTTCACACGTTCGCTCTTGTAATAAAGAGGGCAAAATTTGTGTTAAACTGTTTTGTTAAAAGGGGTGTGTCGCTCCACTAAAGGAACAAACCATTCCGCGACTTGAACTTTGCGGTGCGTTGATACTCGCGCGTCTGTATCACGAGGTTTTCAAGGTAGTGACCTTTCGTGTTTGCAAGACCGTTTTTTGGTCTGACTTAACAATAGTTTTACAGTGGTTGAGGACACATCCGAGCGTGTTGAAGGTATTCAAAGCGAATCGCGTCCCGGAGATACAAGCGGCCAGTAAAGACGTAGAGTGGAGGCACGTTCGATCTGACCAAAGCCCAGCCGACGGGTTGTCGAGAGGTCAGCTTCCTCAAGAATTTTTGAACAATGAATCGTGGTTTCGAGGCCCATCATGGTTGGCCCGGCCGGAATCTGCTTGGCCTCAGTTTGCCGAGACAACGCAGGACCATTTGCCTGGTATCAAGAAAGTATTTTGTATTGCTTTGCTGTCACGACCAGAGGGAATTTTTAAAAGGTTTTCGTCGTACACGAGATTAATTCGCGTCATCGCGTATTGTTTACGCTTTTCGAACGCAAAGAAGGTCAAGGGCGCTTTGACCATAAAGGAAATCGACGAAGCTGAACAGCGTATTGTTCGCCTGATACAACAATCGCATTTTCAACACAAAATCGATCGGCTTTTGACCAGGGGAAAGGTGAAATGCGCGAAACTCGGGTCTCTGAATCCACTGATTGACGATAGAGGTTTGCTTCGCGTCGGGGGTCGAATAAATAAAGCCGACGTACCATCCGATCCGAAAAACCCAATACTGCTTCCTTCTCGTCATCACGTGATGGACCTTCTGATTCGATACATACACAAAAGATTTTATTATACCGGGATTCAATCGACTTTGTACAACATCCGACAGCGATTTTGGATATTGGACTGCAGAAACCAAGTGCGAAAAATCACACGACGCTGTGTGAAATGCATACGTTGTCGACCTGTGCTAGCGGCGTATAAAATGGCTGACCTACCTAAATCAAGAGTTGATAAAGCGGCAATATTTTATCATACGGGCTACGATTATTTCGGTCCTATGCTCGTTAAAGAAAGAAAACACTGGAATCGGAGTAGCCTCAAGGTTTACGGTTGCGTATTCATCTGCATGTCGACTAAGGCCATCCGTATTGAAATCATGAGCGACCTATCCACGGATGCGTTTCTAGCGGCGTTACGACGGTTCGTAAGTCCTCGAGGCATTCCGGCTCATGTCTACTCTGACAACGGGACCAATTTTGTTGGAGCAAACAGTCGCCTCCGCGAATTTTACGTGTTAAGGGAATCTAGCGAGTTTCAGGCGCGTTTATACGAATTTACTTCCAGCAAAAAAATCGAGTGGCATTTTAACCCGCCTCTATCGCCTCATTTCGGTGGTCGTTGGGAAGTGGCTCTGAAGTCGTGCAAACATCATCTTAAATGCGTCATGCAAGATCTTTTATTCACGTACGAGGAGTTGAGTACATTAGCCATCGAGATTGAGGCAATCCTGAATTCTCGCCCGATGTGTCCTATTACCACAGATCCGAACGATACAATCGCCTTAACACCTGCGCATTTTCTCACCGGCAGGCCCCTCATTATGCTGCGTGACGAGGATTTTTCTCATGTGCCAGATAATCGCCTGAATGCGTGGCAATTAATAACCAAAACGCGTCAAGAATTTTGGCATAGATGTCAACTCGAGTATTTGAGCGAGTTGCAAAAACGGCAGAAATAGATCGAGCCCACCGCCAATATTCAACAAGACGCCGTCGCGGCGTCATCCTATTGATCGATAGAAACCAACCTTGCATGCAGTGGCGTATTGGACAAGTAGTCGACTTATATCCTGGCGACGATGGCGTGGTCAGAGAAGTCACCGTAAAAACACCGCAAGGATTATATAGAAGAAACACAAAATCGATCTGCCTATTGCCTACAAATATTTAAAAAATGTCTGTTAATCAATTCTTAGGCGCTACAAACTCGTGGAATTCGGTTCGATCCGATTATAATTACTGTATTTTTTTTTTTTTTTTATTATCAATTTGAGTGTTACATAATAACCGTTCATTTCAATTATATAAAGGGAATTCAAAAACGATCTGCCTGTTGGCTGCAAATATTTAGAATGTCTATCATTCAATTATCAAGCGCTATAAGCTCGGGGAATTTGGTTCGATCCAACTACAACTATTGTGTTTTATTGATCAATTAATTTGATATATTACATAACGAACATTTATTTCATTTGAATTTGCAACTACACATAAAACCGACTGATCTGGTGCAATAGTGGGTCGCGACAATTTCGAAGGAAGGATGTCGAGGCGGCAGAGGAGGAGTTAACGGAGATCCCTGCGGCGCGGGAATCCAAAGCGAATGCAATTCCCACTGGTGATCGGCAAGCCGCAGCCTCTCATCTGTTTTCCCGTCAACAGCCGACTACCGAATTTGCGAAGGATCGACCATATCAAACTATATAATACATTCAGTGATGTATACCGCTGTTTCGGATCACTTTGCTCGTGAACACTCCCAACGGGGGGAGAATGTTTGGTGACTGAAGGTCGTTGGATATCGTGTCATCATAGTTTCTCGAGATCGCCGCGCTCTATCGACTCGTGGCAGCACTGGTGTCTGATTTTCGCTGATAAGTGAGCAGACGCGCGCGCGAATTTGTATCAGTCGTCAGAACGACTCGCTTCGGAAAACACATTCACGATAAGGCCTAAGGCCAATACAAATCCAACCTAACGAGGTTGACGAAAACAGTTTTTGTCATTGAGATCGAGAGAACGGCAACAGCTCAAGATTCTCCGATCCTTTGACAATGAAAATCTGACCGAGGGGACGACAACGGCTCAAGATCCCCCGCTACAAATACACGGAAATAACGCAAAACCCAACGTAACCTACACGCGAGATTGCGATGGTGTGAATCAAACGGGCGACGTACGTTTCATTAAGCCGATCTCATATCATGTGATGATAGGATGTACACGTAACGATAATACATGTGAAATAAGATCGTTACAACGTCATGGGTTTCTATGCCTCAGACTTCTCCCATATGAGCTAATAAATGATATTACGATTTGACAGCTCAATCATTGTGAGTTATCATTCAAAGTCATAAAAGACCTAGAACTCCCATACCAGATCATTGAAACCAATACGAAAATCCGATGTAACTTCGAATTGAAGAAGCTTCGACCATACAAGCGTTGACTGTCATTTCGCGTCTGGTCTAAAAGTTGGTTTGTCAGGTCTCTTGCTCGATATTGGGTGTTGGGATTGTTCTGTTGTTGACGATTAATGTTATTTTGGAAAATTCTTGAATCTTGGCAGATATCCGAATTCTGGGGATATCGGGACCGATTTGAGCGGCACTGATCCCTTGAGTGGACATTGCGACCACACTGCATGCAAGTTGTGTTGGTACGCTGCCTTGTTCTGCACTCTTCTGTACTATGACCTGCCTTCTTGCAGTATCTACGTACTACTAACACGGAGGGTCGTTCAGGACAATATTCATAGATGTGATCGGTTAATTTACATGTACTACATTTTATATGGTTTTGTGCTTCGTAGTTAGTATCACGGTACGAGGTGAGTGCAAGTCTTTCCGATAATAGATTTTCAGTCTCGGTGGCCGTGTCCATAGTCATGTGTAGGGTTTGTGGATTCTCACGAGCCACTCTTATTTCTAATCCGTCTAGTAAACCTTCCATTAATCTAAGTCTTGCGGTTTCATTGATATTTTCTTCTAGCACTGGAGCATCACTGATAAATTCTGGGGCATCTATTGATTCGCACGCTAGTCTCAACAGATGTTTTATTCTAGCACCGTAATCTAATCCACTCTCATTTAGCCTCTGTGCTGATTGTGCGAGGTGTAGCTGGATACATGGGAAGTGTTGTTTAGATGCGTAGGTCTGTCTTAGGCAGTCTAGCAAATCTCCAAGAGAATCCGGGTTATCTGACTCAACATTTTCACTCGCGTCGCCTTCGATTTTAGTGCGGATGAGCGTGAAAAATAAATTCAGTTCTTTGGCTGAGACAGCTTGTCTTGCGCATTCTACTTTAATTATGAATTCGGATGCGAGCATATTAGTGCGATCAAACGTGGGAATCAGAGCCAATGCATCTTTAAGTGGCAGATGCGGAAAAGTACAAAGAAGATGAAGAGAAGGAATGGAAGAAAATGTTGCATTCTTCCTTGAGGATGTCGGTATAGCGATTTCGTGTCTGTAGGCGGTGATGACGTCAGTGTGCGTTGTGTTGTACTAGAAGTCGTAAAGAATGAAGATGTCCTCGTAGTTGCAGCCGAAAATAGTTTTGCAGCAATATCGATTTGGAGATTCGGATTTGTTTGTGACGTTCGTGTGAATCAGAGATCGTTGATTAAGTTAAATGAAGAATATGACTTTCAGAGTGTCTTCAACACTATCACACAGTGGTATTACTTTTGTGTTAACATCACCGAGCTTGTACACTTTGGAATCGGTCTGTCAGATAGCACTTCATGCGTAGCACACACGTAAAATTGTATCACTGAATTTCCGGAAAGCGAAGGTCACCGCTGCCACCAATGTTACATCCGTAAATCGAGTTTACTCATGAGCGGTAGGAGTAAACTGGTTGGCTTCGCTTTCACGTACTAGGTCAACCGGAAATCAGGATGAGGATTGAATAACGTAGGTTCTGTTAGAGATATTACTTATAAATTTATTTCAAAGAAGCTGAGATCGCGGTAAAGACGAAGTGTACTGTTTGAAACTATGTAAGAAGTCTAGATGTGACGTTGTTGAGAGTTAGAATAGTAGTGTCGCTAGAGACTGAAATGTTCGGGATGCAGAAAAAGTGTGAAGATGCCGAAGGAAGGGAATGGAATTAGACGAGTAAGCGCGATAGTGAATAGCGCGAGACTACGTGGAGATAAGAGGACAGGACAGAGATCATGAGATTCATATAAGAACCGTGGGAAAGTTAGCGAGTAGGAAAAATTAGAAAGAAGTGGTATGCTGGACGTAACACCTTGAACAAAACTCTAGGCAGGATATGCAACTTCTACTTTTGGCCGCGTTGCCCAACTGACGTTGAAGATTGGTGTCGACGATGTCGAATCTGCATGGCAATGAAAGGGCTTTGAGCTAAATGACATAGCTCTCTTCAAATTCACAACGTGGGAGCTCCTTTCGGGAGAATAGTAATGGACATCCTCGGACCTCTCCCTACAGACTATTCTGGAAATAAATATGCTTTGGTCATTGCCAATTATTTTACCAAGTGGCCCGAAGTGGTCCCACTAGCTAATCAAGAAGCCTCTCCTGTAGCTAAAGCGTTCGTTGGAGACTTTATCTGTAGTTACGGAGTTCCTCTAGAATTTCATACCGATCAGGGCCGAAATTTTGAGTCAACCTCAATGAAAGAGGTCACTCAGATTTTAGGGGTTAACAAGACCCGTACGACTCCTTCGCATACTCAATCTGACGGCATGATAGAGCGTCTGAATTGAACCTCACTCCAATACTTGTCGTCCTTTGTAGAACAGAATCAAAGAGACTGGGTCTCCTAGATACATTTCTTCCTCTTATCCTACAAGTCTGCGATTCATGAGACGACAAAACAGATGCCAGCCATCATGCTTACAGGAAGAAATCTCTGACTTCCGTCAGATTCAGAAGAAGGTCCGGTTCCTGTGCAAAAACAGCAGCAAATAGATTATGCCTCTCTTTCACAACGACGATTAGAAGCAATTCATCGTTTGGCTAGAAATAGAATTTATATGATTTTGGATAAATTAAAAACTCGTCATGATATTTAAGCCAGGGTTTTAAAGTTCAATCCCGGAGATTCTGTATTGCTCTTTCAACCTCGAAGACAGAAAGGATCATGTCCGAAATTACAAAGAAACTGGGAAGGCTCTTAGTTAGTAATCAACCAGATAAATGATGTTGTTTACAGAATCCGAAGATCTCCTTATTTACGACAAAAAGTCGTACATCTGGACCGACTGGCTCCATTTGAAGCTTAAGAAGAGAATGGAATTTAGCACATCGTTTTAGGTCAGGTTGTTTAGTGAGACTCCGTGTATACACGTTAAAACTTTTTGAACAAAACTGAAACATCATCGGAATTAACCTCTTTCGTTGAAATATTTTGGTTATGTGTCACGGGCATTCCCAACCTATTTTTTTGCCTGTCAAAGAAATGAAGACGTCGATGATTAGCTTTTGTTTCTGTCGATATCTGTTTTCTTCTTAGTTTCCTTATAGCAGTTTTCTTCTTCTGAATTGGATTTTGTGTCGGATAGGCTTTGGCTTCTTTTATGATGTGAATAAAGCCACGATGATTTTTCGAGCTCGACGAGCACTCACATTTATCCTCCCAAACTCTAGGGTGTGCTGATTCTGGAAGAACTCTTGGATCCAATCACCCATTCTTTTTCCTGTTTCCTGATGCCAATTCCCAGAAGATATCAGCCTTTCCCTTCTGGTTTACCTTGTATAGTCCCAGAGTTTTCCCGATTACGGTTTCCCGCTTCGTCGTACTCGTCCGTGTCTGTTTTGACCGGTCTATCTTCCCTAAAGAGGATTGGATTTCTAAACGGCGTCAATCCAGATGGTCTTTGATTTATTCAAATTCATGAAGATACATAACACAAACAACACTTACCTTTATAAAACAAGGCACATAAAATTTTTTAAATTCAATTTGATGCTTAACTGTCTGCTCAAGGTTTTCTGTAGTTCACCTTGCGACAGTGGGCAAATGCCAGATAGCAAAAAGAGAGTATTTAAATTTTTAGAGTCACAGCTCCAACTCACCTTCGAGCATCGACTGCTAGATCACTTCCACAATTGTTTTATCTTTCCCGAGTCGGGACCACTCTTTTCCTCCGGAGAGAATAGTTTTACAAAGGGTGAAATCCCCCGTCTTACCCGCTTTTAATCATCTAGTAGTCATTATAGATAAAAGAAGTTTATAAACCTCTTATGTCTTCAAAAGAATGAGGTTGCTGCGTCAACCAACATTATTGTAAAAACAGTCTTGTTTTAGACTTTGAACTAGAAAGACGTTCTCTTATACTGAAGCTTTTCCATAACATTTTATTTGCGCCTTTAATTGACCTACTAAATGAGCTCGCGAATCTATATTTATTTCGCAACGTTTTAAAACGTTACAATATAGTACAAAAAGATTTGACCACCTCAACATTGTTATCAAACATTCTTAAACTTGATAAAAATTTGAAAATAGTATTCGATAATTGTAATAATTTCACTTTCGATATGAATAATAATAATAATAAATAAAATTGAAAAATGATTGCGTCCGTACATATAGATTTTGATCATTATTATAACGCTTATACTTGATTTTTTTAAATTATTGATAGTGTTACGCCCAGCATACCACTTCTCTCGATTTTTCCTACTCGCTAACTCTCCCACAGTTCTTACACGAATCTCATGGTCTCTGTCCTGTCCTCTTATCTCTACGTAGTCTCACGCTGTTCACTATCGCGCTTACTCATCAAATTCTATTCCCTACCTTTAGCATCTTCACACCTTTTCTGCACCCATACGTTTCAAGTCTCTAGCGACATTGCTATTCTAACTCTCGACAACTCCACACCTGGACTTCTCATATATCTTTCGCACAGCACAATTCATTCCTACCGGTATCTCAACTTCTACGCAATAAACATATAATCGATTTATCAAACATACTCCAGTTTATTCAATCCTCATCCTGACTTCCGGTTGACCTAGAACTTAAAAGCGAAGCCAACCAGTTTACTCCTACCGCTCATGAGTAAACTCGATTTACGGACGTAACATTCGTGGCAGCGGTGACCTTCGCTTTCCGGAAATTCAGTGATACAATTTTACGTGTGTGCTACGCATGAAGTGCTATCTGATAGACCGGTTCCAAGGTATGCAAGCTCAGTAATTTTGATACAAACGTAATACCACTATGTGATAGTGTTGAAGACACTCTGAAAGTCATATTCTACGTTGAACGCAATCATTGATCTCTGATTCACACGAATGTCACAAACAAATCCGTATCTCCAAATCGATATTGCTGCAAAACTATTTTCTGCTGCTACTACGAGGACATCTTCATTAGACTGGGCCAAAAAAATTGACTATTTTTTTTTCGAAAAATATATAGAGAATATCATTCAGTAATTAAGCTTAATAACTTGATATAATTTCTAAATGATATTCTGAATATATTTTTCAAAAAAAAAAATAGTCAATTTTTTTGGCCCAGTCTAATCTTCATTCTTTACAACTTCTAGCACAACACAACGCATACCGACGTCATCGCCGCCTACAGACACGAAATCGCTATACCATCATCCTCACGGAAGAATGCAACATTTTCGTCCATTCCTTCTCTTCATCTTCACTTTGTACGTCGACAGATCCTAGATTGCAATTCACAACATGGCTACCGAAAGCACTTTTCCGCACCTGCCTCTTGAAGATGCATTGGCTTTGATTCCTACGTTTAATGGCACTAATATGCCCGTATCCGAATTCATAACTAAAGTAGAATGCGCGAAACAAGCTGTCTTAGCCAGAGAACTGAATTTATCCTCCACACTAATTCGCACGAAAATCGAAGGCGACGCAAGTAAATATGTAGAGTCAGATAACCCGGATTGTGTCCGAGATTTGCTAGACTGCCTAAGACAGGCCTACGCATCTAAACAACATCTCCCAGACATCCAGCTAGACCTCCTCCAATCGGCACAGAGGCAAGACGAGAGTGTCCTAGATTATGGTGCTAGAATAAAACATCTGTTAAGACAAGCGTGCAAATCAATAAATGCCTTAGAATCTATTAGTGATGCTCAAGTGCTAAAGAAAAATATCAAAGAGACCGCAAGACTAAGATTCATGAATGGTTTACTAGACAAATTAGAAATAAAAGTGGCTCGTGAGAATCCACAAACCCTACAAACGGCTATAGACACAGCCACCAAAATTGAAAAACTATCATCGGATAGACTTAAACTAACCTCGTACCGTGATACTAACTACGAAACACAAAACCATATGAAATTTAGTATATGTAAAATAACTAATCACATCGATAAATATTGACCGGAACGACCTTCCGTATCAGTAGTATGTAGATACTGCAAGAAGGCAGGTCATAGTATAGAAGAGTGCAGAACAAGGCAGCGCAACAACACAACTTGCACGCAATGTGGTCACAATACCACTTAAGCGATAAGTGCCGCTCAAATCAGTCCCAATATCCCCAGAATCCGAATATCCACCAAGATTTAAGAGTTTTCCAAAATAATACTAATCGTCAACAACAGTAAAACACACCAAATCCTTCAGAATCGAATCTTAGGGTTAATTATGTAACACAAGATTACTTGAACGATAATTGTAATGCAGGCGTCCACCCGGAAGTTTCATTCGAAGCAGTGCAACACCGCGAATATTCAGGCAACGCGAGCCATTTGAACGAGTTCGGGGAAGGCCGCGCGGACGCATCGACCTCCCGCAAACCGGAGCAGCGTCCAAACCAAACGTCAGCTTCGTACAACTCCGCGAACTAATAGAATCTGGTCCTCCACAGATTCGAACACAATGCCTGCAGTCTTTGAATGGGTACGTAAGTAGTATAACAAGGCCGGTTCTGGATGGAAACACCTTCTTCGCCGACCAAGCTGACCAATTCGTCTTTCTGTGCATCCCAGACGCAAACCCTTGAAGGTTACCCCCACTCTCGTGAGATGGAATGTGCTCTGCCGACCGCTCGTCGGTAAGAAAATCTCCCGAATGACCATGATCGTCGGTAAAAAATCCTCCAAATGACCATGATTGTCGGTAAGAAATCCTCCAATTGACCATGATCGTTGGTAAAAAATGCCTGAAATTGCAGTGGTATTACCCCTTGTGGGATAAATTATGCTCTTTGTCGGTGAAGAAAATCATGCCATCGAGCGGGATCGATAACTGTATTACCGAGCGCACTCCGTGAATCCTCAGGCGTTCAAGTGAACCCCATAGATCCTCGAACGTTCGACCGAGAATCCTGGCATGTGTCTGGTTTTGAGAGCTTTCAGAAGGTTCGAGCAGATTCTCACGGCCTTGAACGAATCTAGACTGACAAACAATTCGTCCGACATGTTTCGACTCGACGGTGAGCGGCATGTGATCAAAGGATTTCGGTGCGACGTTGAATTCTGGAAGGTTCTGAAATTTGTATGCGGATGCTTCGACCCTGAACGAATGTAGGCTGACAAACAATGCGTTCGACAAGTTTCGACTCGACGGCGAGCGGTCCGGGACCGTGAGAAAGAGCTTCTTGGACCCTGAAAGATTCTCGGAATCGTCCGACGAGTTTCGACTTGACGGCGAGCGACCTGCGGACGACGGATTGCGGTGCGACGTTGAGTTCGTGAGCCCTATGAAGAAGCCGCCTCGATGTGTGAGTCACGTCGGTGTTTACCCATAAAAGTGACTGTGACAGCGGAGAGCGGTCATTATAGAGCAAGCTTTGCAACTCTATCTTTGTCAAGTGCGTGATCAAAAGAAGAAGAAACATGGATTCCAAAAAGTGTTCGAAATTAATACAAATCATGGAAACGGCGTTCAAGATTTTATCTGAAAAATCGTCACCGGCAGAGATTGCAAAACGGATTAGATTTGGAACCCAAAATACCAGGCTTTTTAATGAAATCTTACGCAACAACGGCTTGACGATTGGGGAGAAGACCAGTATTTTGACTACAATTAGAATTCTGAAATCGTTGACAGTCAAATTTCAACAATTTGAAAAAGTGGGTGACGGATTACGAAGCCGACAAAGAAGCGATCGAGTACGGTGGGAAGATTTGGAAACAGCTTTCGAGAGCCGAATTCAAATGGGAGCCATTATCAATCTCCGGCATAAAGATTTAAACAGGTTTTTGGAAAATGCGAAACACCTCGTCGTTGCAAGACTTAAGAAAATGCTACAAAAAGTGGAAAGTTAAAAAGCAAACTGTGTCTTGTGTTGTAAATTCAATATAACGAAAAACGCCGAACTTGTTGAAGAAATGAAATATTTTAACACCAAAAACCAGATCATCCCCCAGCCAGCTGACATACACGGGTGGTTCGAAAAGAACGTAAAGCAAAAAGTGTTGACCAAGGTGGAAGATTTTCAAGAGAGAGACTCTGGTTGGTCGCTGACTGGAATAATCAATTTGACTGTGAATATCAACAAGTACGTACCACTACGAGGCGTTCGGTTCACATACACACCACTACCCAAAGATATTCAAGATGAGAAGGCTGTCGTCAAACATCCGTAATAGCGACTCGTATTGCTTTCTATGGTCGGTCACCGCAGCCCTCTTTCCAGCCAACAACAATCCTAGCGAAATCACTTCATATCCACATTTCAGCTCAGTGCTACAATACGACGGTTTGCATTTTCCAATGTCTTCAGACCAGATTCCAAGATTTGAGAAACTTAACAAACTTTCAATTAACGTCTATGGTATAGATAGTACGGAAAAACAATAGCGCAGTGAAATTGTACCCATTTATTTGAGCCGAAACAAGTCTGATAAACCTACAATCCATCTATTAGTAATAGAGTCTGAAAACGACAATGACGATGATGATGATGGTATGGAAAATATTGAAGAGAATGTAACACATCATTTTGCATAGATTCGGAATTTATCGCGGTTGACAAGTTCTCAAATTCCTAAACATAAACATCGTACTTGGTTGTGCGATAGATGTTTGACTCACTTTCAATCTCAAAGGTGTTTATTCAAGCACAATGTAGATTGCATGAATTTAAACAAAACCAAAGTTATCTCACCAGCAGGAGAGGACAGGATTCGCAAATTTGAAAATGTCCAACACAAGGAAACCGATCCGTTCTGCGTTCACGCAGATCTAGAATGTTTACTGCAGCCCACACATGGAGGTTTTGGGGAAAATAGAGCAATTTATCAGAAGCATCTTCCGTATAGTATAGCTTACTATATACATTGTGCGTTTGACGATTCGTTTTCAAAATTTAAAATTAATCGCGGAGAAACTTGCATCCAATGGTTTGTGAATGAGTTAAAGGAATTGGCACATTCGTTAGAGGGATATTACAAGACTGTTGTACCGATGGAACCACTAAATATCAATCAGATCAACGGATTTGATTTATCGGCGGTCTTTCATATTTGTGAAAAACCGTTCACACCCGCAGACGTGAAACATCGGGATCACTGTCATTTCAGGGGAAAATACCGTGGTGCTGCCCACCGCAGCTATCATCTAAATTACCAAAATTCGCACACCATCCCAGTGATATTCTACAATCTGTTGGGTGACGATTCACATTTTCTGATCAAAGCCCTGGCTGCGTCATTCGAAAGTACTGTCAAACTATTACCTCTCAATAAAGGAAAATACACTTCCTTTACTAAATTCGTTAAGGAAACGGATGTAAAGTTCCGTTTCATGGATTCGTACCGTTTCAAGCCTAACAGGCTTTATAAATTATTATAGTATCTGGACGATTGTCAAAAAACCATAACACGTAAATGCTGCAGTAGCTTGAACAAATTTCGGTTATTGACTAGGAAAGGTGTCTTCCCGTACGAATACATAGACAGTTGGGAGAAGCTCGAGGAGAAACATTTACCAGCCAAAGAACAGTTTTATTCAAAATTGAATGACTGGAATATATCAGACGACGATTACGCACACGCGTGTGACGTATGGCAAACTTTTAACGTCCAAACTTTGGGAGAGTATTCGGACTTGTATTTACAGACGGACGTGTTTTTACTGGCTGACGTTTTTCAAAATTTTCGACAGAATTGTTGGACGACGTACAAACTGGACCCATTACATTACTACACAGCGCCCGGTCTGTCGTTTTATGCAATGTTAAAATGTTCAGGCATCGAACTCGAGCTTCTCACCGGCATAGAAATAGTTATGTTTATCGAAAAAGGTATTCGAGGTGGTGTGTCACAGTGTTCGAACAGATATGCAAAGGCCAACAATAGATATATGGGAGAGGAATTCGATCCTGAGGTCGAAGAATCTTATCTCATGTACTTTGACGTTAATAATTTGTACGGTGCTGCTATGAGCTTTGCTCTGCCGTGTAATTTCTTCGAATGGGTATCAGACTTCAGACAATGCGACGTTCTTACCATCTCGGACGATGCGGAGTTTGGTTACATGCTGGAGGTAGATTTGGAATATCCTGCGGAACTGCATGAAACTCATCAAGATTCACCATTGTGTCCGGAGCACTATGTACCTCCGATTTCGAACAATAAACAGCCAAAATTGACGCCCACGCTATTTTCCAAGAAAAACAACGTTGTTCACTATAGCGTTTTGAAACAATGCGTACAATTGCGCTTGAAATTACTCAAAATTCACAGAGTTCTCAAATTCAGGCAAACCCCGTGGCTCAAAAAATATATAGATTTTAATACCAATCTCACAACGAATTCGAGAAAAATTTTTACAAACTGATGAACAACGCAGTTTTTGGCAAAACATTGGAAAACGTGCAAAAGTACAGAGATGTTCAATTAATCACCGGATGGCATGGACGGTACGCTGCTAGAGCTACCATAGCCAAGTCTAATTTTCACAGCTGCACCGTTTTCGCAAAAGAGATGATTATCGTCGAAATAAGTAAGACGAAAGTCAAGTTGAATAAACCATTGTATGCAGGTTTCTCCATCCTGGATCTGTCTAAAACATATATCTATGATTTTCATTATAATTATATTCAGCAGAAATTTGGCAACCGAGCAAAATTAATGGATACGGATACCAACAGTTTGATTTACAATTTTACCGTCTCCGACATATACGAACATATGAAGGAGAACTTGCACAAATTCGATACGTCTGATTATCCGCTTGATAACGCTTATGGAATTCCTCGAGCGAACAAAAAAGTTCTCGACTTAATGAAAGACGAGAAAAACGGCAAAATATGTATAAATGTTGGAATTTGTAGGATCAAGAGCAAAATATAATGCATTCCGAATCTTCGGAGATGAGAAAGACAATAAACGTGCCACAGGTGTTAGAGGATCAGCGTTGAAAAAAATAACTTTCAACAATTATTTGGAATGTGCGTTGAAACGTGAAAATTTGTCCTTAAATCAGCATTTGATATTAAGTCGAAAGCACAAGGTATACACTGTAGAACAGCAGAAAGTGGCACTGAGCTGGAATGACGACAAGCGGATCGTGTTTCAAAACACAACCGACACGCTTCCGTGGGGTTACAAGCCTGCACCTTAGCTTCGTAATTAGCGTATCGATATCTATGTAGGACTTAATTCATCACTGTGTCATGATGTATAGAATATTATAATGTAGGATGGGGACTGAGAACGCTCCAAAATATAAAAAATTGAACAACGATGCATATGTCTGTCGATTGTCTCAAAAATAAAGATGCATACTTGTTATGTGTCGGGTGAAAGATGAAGAGACACATACGTTTTTTACAAAAAAAATTCATCTATTCAAATGTTACATGTCTGATTCGTTTATCCAACTGTTGTGTGTATTGTCAAAACTCACCATTTAACTTATATTTTTCTTCCACGCTGCTTGAGCATCTTCTCCACCAGATAGATATCCGGATGTTCAACCTTGAGGAGCTCTTGTTCGTAGAAACCACCAGCGATGGGTTGATCTCGGTAGTCTTTGAGCTTGTACGTCACAGGATGGTTATTTTCCACTCGACTTATCGTGAATATTTCAGTCGTCCAATTGGGAGTGTAAGTTTTCTCGAAGACATTTTTGAATTTGCTGATTCGAACTTTGTTGCCAGATTTGAACTCTGCAGATATGGTAGGTATCGCTCAAAGCCCTCCGTACGCCTGACGTAATAACAGCCTTTCGTTTGAAACGGTGACATCCGACGGTTTCATTCTTATGGTTCGGTGTTTGGCGTTGTTGTAAGCCGAAACCAAATCAGATAAGATGTCAAGCGACTTGTAGCTTCCTTGCATGCTGAACCGTGTCCACATTCTACCTTTCAGCGTCCGATTAAAACGTTCACAGATCGAAGCCTTTAAATTACTGTACGTGGAGTAAAGTTTGATTCCGTAACGTGTCATAAGCGATTCAAATTTCGAGTTGTGAAATTCCGTTCCTCTGTCGACGTGTAAATTTTTCGGTACCCGTGCTTGGACAATCACAGATTCCATTGCCTTCGTAACATTATCTCCAGACTTCCTCTTTATTGGTATAGCCCACGCATACTTCGAAAAGATGTCAATGACTGTGAGCATGTACCTGTAGCCTTTGTTTTGTCCAGCGTACGACGTCATACTAACAAGATGCGCCTGCCAGGTCTCGTCGATGCCGCGCACGTCTACACGTCGACGCGGGTAATTCCGGCGTGCAGGCTTATGCAGTTCCGTCACCAGTGCTTGCTTTTTCTCGTTCATATTCCAACGCTCTTAGTCTGGTGTCCAATTTGGAAATGATTTCAGCGTTTCGAATCAACAGGTCTCTGCCTGTTTTAAAGTCTGTGTAGAAGGTATCCAAGGCTCTCTCCGTGGTGATCTGCAAAGCTTTGATCATTTGATCAAGGTTGTCGATTTGTTTTTGCCACACGCTGAATTTTTGTCTCAAGGTTTTCAAAGTTACAGCATTGTTCGGCTCTGCGGGATCTGCGACATTGCACAGTCTCTTGTTCCGTATATCGTAATGCCCGTCCGCTGTTATTTGAAACCCGACACCCGGAGGACCGCGAGTGTTCGCGGCGGTGTTTTTATCCAATCGGTAATTTATTACCATTCGTGTGACTGGCACACCTTCTCGGATTATACAATTTTCACCGTTAGATATTAACAACGTGTCAGCCAGAACCATTGACAGAGTTATGACATCTATGTCTTTCGGTAAAATTTATATAATCCGAGAAGGTGTGCCTGTCACACGAATGGTAATAAATTACCGAATGCCGTCCAAACACGTCAACGCTCATTTCGGTAATGAATGCAAAAACGATGGAAGCTGCTCAATAAATGATTCCTGCTTCGCGTAGTTTTCCGATGATGGAGATTATTTCGTTATTGTGACTCGGATTTCCCGCTGCCTGAGATGCCAGGAGTGAACGAAGACGCTCCACTATCTCGTTTGGATCATCCCAGAAAACGTATTCCGTTTCAACACCTGTTCGAGTGATCATAGCTTGCGGAAGTAGACCTTTACCCTTTCGTCGAGGTGATTGGGAATATTCCATCAATTCGGCAATAGCATTTTTCAATTTGTAACTGTTCTCGTTTTGAACAGCCCCATCGGATGAGTAATACTTTTTATGCGCGTTCGTTGCGAGGATTATGTTTTTCAAATTTTTCCGATCTCCGGCGCTCACAGAAGAACCGTCAGGCTTCTTTTTGAACAAAAGTTGCGGCAAACCCTTCGTTTTCGGATAAACCGTATCGCCGGTACGAATGTAGTCACTCTCAAAAGGTATCAACGAATCACCAATCATAAGTCCGTTTGAGAGGTTGCGTACACCGTACGCGTTGTCCAATTCACCTTTCGTCTTTGCATCTCTCATCAGTGCACAATACTCATCCTCGATTTTCTCGACCGGTATTTCTACGATTGTTTCATCTCCTGCCGAAGCGAAAGAATCGTCCATTTCCGAGACAGTTTCATTTTTGGTTTATTTTTCATGTGCTTTATTTCTTCTTCAATTTCTTCCACCTCTTGTTTCACAGGTTTAGTATCTTTTGTAAGATGCACCAGTTCTTGCAACGGAGTCACCACTGGTTTGAAAACGTCACTTAATTTCAGAGTCGTAGACTCCTTACCCGACTTGAGCAATCTGTGTTTTCGACAGATCGCAGCACTTGCTTCAGCGATCTGATGTAAGACATCTGTTTGCTTGGAAATTTCAGAGCTCTGCATGTTGACGCAACTGAGTCTGCAACGCTAGGGGTCATCTAGCACTAGCTAATATTTGGAATAAGGTGGTAATTGATGGTTATCCAGTATTTGCTGAATTCAGGCAGCCTACAAGTAAACTCGCCAATTTAACATTAGATGTTGATGAACAGTGGTATTCCATTCGTGTGCGCGAATCGCAATATTTTTTACAGGTTATTATTTGCACAGAGTTTTTAATATTCTTTCGTACATAAAAAAAAATTTCTGTAAGCAGATTTTTTATTTATCTTACAGATTTCCAAGTGTACTAACATTGACTGTTGCGGGCAGCACAGAAGCGAATTGCGCTCTATTCTACCGACAGGCTTTTTTCCACCTCCATATTTAGTGAAACAAGATGAAGAAACGGGTTTCCTAGTTGCTGCACAAGAGAAGACTGAAGATGCGAAATTTTTACCATTATTTCAACGATTGGCATTTAAAACGTCCAATAATCCTCAGTTTGAAGGTTTCGCAGAAATGCCCCACGACTTTTTTTGTCCTACTGTTCAATCTCAGCTTCATAACAGAATTTGTTCAACGTGTGGTGTGAGCATCAAATATTATTGGGAAGAATAATGATAATGAGTCGGAGCCTTAGCTCCGACTGACGACGAGAGAGAGGCAATTTGACGAATGCGAGCGAAATGACGAGGGAGTTCGATGACAGGCCCCGTGCTGTAAACCTCGCCTAATAAAGTATCGATCATCTCTGTCAAGAAATCTATTATTTCAAGCCCACCCTATCAACTCACAAATAAAATAAACCCCATAGTCTTAACCTTACAATCTCAGAAGTGGGATATAGTATCCAAAGTGGCCTACAACGAAAAAATACACTAAAACAGCCGGGATTCTGGAGGAAACTCGTTAGACTCGTGGCGTCGAAAATTTTGAAAAAGTCGTTTAGAATTACGTTACTGTTGAGTGTGCGCGTGTTCGCGAATATCATAACGATACAAGCCCAACGGTGTCGTATGATCGTATATGATTTCGGAGCGAACTATCGTAATTATGAAAACGTTACCTTTTAATTTTCGGGCAATCGAGTGTCGGGAAAATTCAGGGTCGACGGTAAAGTGGCCCGGAAAAAGTAAAGAAATTTTTGGAAGATACAAAACAGGGTATAATGCGAGTCCAGGGTCGACGGTAAAGTGGCCTGGTGAAAGTGAAAATTAGAAAGATTTAGCTTTCGAAAATCGGAGTCGACGGTTGAGTGCTCTGTAAGAAAAAAGGGGATGAAAGTTTGAATAATACCAGATCGGGTATTGAGAACGGATGAATTCAAAATCACGTGATCTGTGGCGTGGTTAGGTGACGCCATAGTGGTGCTGTTAACGTATTTCGAAAAGGTCCAAATATTTCAGAATATTACTCCGAACGAGAAATATTGAGGTAGAATAAACAGAAATATCGGTGATGACCTCGCGAACTGTGAAAAGAGTGTTGACCGTGTATATGATCACTCAGGCGTGCGTCGAACTTGTTTTTATGTGTTGACTATAAGATATTTCCATGATACGTATTGTTTGAACGTTAAATTATTCGTGGAGTGTTTACGTATATATATTCACGTACAAAAGTGTCTCGAGTTAATACAGAAGAGAAAAGTGAGAGACCCTAGGGCAATGATGCGAGAACCACAGCAATTCACAGTCACCCAATTAAAAACAAAACTGCTTGAGCGGGATTTACCGACAGCAGGTTCAAAAAGCGAACTGATTGCACGATTAGACGAAGCAGATCCGAACGGCGACTGGAGAAAAGAATCAGACATCGTTGAATTGACGCAGAGCGGTTCCTCCCGGACCACCCCCGCGGAAAATGAGATGCAGAGAGAACTAGACCTGTTAAGACGCGAACGAGATCTCATGCAACGCGAACTAGCCTTAGCACAGAGAGAACTAGAGGTAGCGCGTGCGAGCGCTTCTCCATCGAACGTCGAGGTGCAGCCCAAGGGCAACATAAGAGCTTTAACCGAACTATTAAGCGATTTCAATGGAAACCAAGATACTTTCACAAACTGGGAAAAACAATTGCATTTAATAAAATCGTCATACAATTTAGACGACGATCTATGTCGGATATTGGCTGGATCGAAACTCAAAGGAAAAGCTCTCGATTGGTTTCATTCGAAACCTGAGCACATAGAGATGAGCCTCGATCAATTCCTCCAAGAAATGCGAATCATGTTTGACCACCGTCCAAACAAAGTTACACTCCGTCGTCAGTTTGAAAACAGACAGTGGAAAAACGGAGAAACATTCAACGATTATCATAGAATAGAAGAGTAGAAAAATCTTTGAAACTGCTGGTTGTCCCAGATTATACAATGGTATCCTGCGTAATTTTGGGTCGAGGTATGATAAAACGATTCGGTCTTGGACTAAAAGAATTGGAAAACGAATACGACATGGAGATTATGAATATAGCTAACATTGACATTTCTTAGCCAGTAGAGGACGAAGCGGATCTGTTGGAAATTAATCCGACTATACCAATCGAAGTGCAAAAAGAAGTTAGACAATTATTTCGGGAAAAATATTTAATCCCTGAACGTCCAGGAGAACCAAACGTAAAAGCGGAATTCAAACTAACTTTAACTGGGACACAACAGTTCCGCTTCGCTCCTCGAAGGCTCTCGTACGTTGAAAAGGAACACGTTTAAGAAATCGTAAACAGACTACTCGAAAAGGGAATAATTAGACCGAGCGAGTCGGAGTTCGCGTCACCCATAGTATTAGTGAAAAAGAAGAACGGCGAAATACGTATGTGCGTGGATTATCGCACACTGAACAAAATGACCGCTCGAGACAATTATCCCCTCCCATTGATCGAGGACCAGCTCGACATATTACAGGGCAAACTATATTTTACCATGCCCGATCTGAAAGACGGATTTCATCACATAACTATGGCTGAAGATTCAATAAAATATACAGCATTTGTCACACCTTTCGGACAATACGAGTATGTAAAGATGCCGTTTGGCCTGAAAGGCGCTCCGACAAGTTTCCAGAGATGGATAAATCAGGTTTTGAATGAATTCATTAATCGAGGAGATGTTATCGCATATCTCGACGACTTTATGATCGCGACCGAAACTATCGAAGAAAATCTGAGCGTACTGTCAGCCGTTCTATCCACACTAGTTGCGAATAAATTAGAGCTTCGAGTGGATAAATGTAAATTCCTATTTACTAACATTACTTATCTGGGCTACCGAGTTTCTCAAGAAGGAATAAGCCCAACTAACGACGGAATCGCGGCAATACGAAATTATCCTGTCCCTCACGACGTCCGGGCCGTTAGACGCTTCCTTGGTATGGCCTCATACTTTCGAAAATTTGTCGAAGGATTTTCGGCGATAGCAAAGCCGTTATACGAACTCTGTAAGAAAGATGCAACCTTTCGGTTTGGTGAGAATGAATTAAAAGCGTTTGACACATTAAAAGAAAATTTTTATATATACATGTATAAAACCGACCATGTAATTAAGGAGCGGATGTAGGCCAAATAAAAATGGAATTGTTCTTTGTAAAAATTGTGACGTACCTGTAAAATAGGCAAAAAGAAAAATTTTATACATACATGTATATCGAAGCGAAACGTCCGAGACGGACTTTTGTCAGGAAAGGCCAAACTATGAGCATCAAATATTATTGGGAAGAATAATGATGATGAGTCGGAGCCTTAGCTCCGACTGACGACAAGAGAGAGGGAATTTGACGAATGCGAGCGAAATGACGAGGGAGTTCGACGACAGGCCCCGTGCTGTAAACCTCGCCTAATAAAGTATCGATCATCTCTGACAATAAATCTATTATTTCAAACCCACCCTATCAACTCACAAATAAAATAAACCCCATAGTTTTAACCTTACAATCGTTCATATTTTGCAACAAAGAAAGCAGCATTGTCTCACATGAAAGCTTTAAAGCACAAATTAAGTGCCAAAGAAAAAAAAACGAGAAAACTTGTTTCCATTGAAGTGCAACGTCAAGAAGAAATTTCGTGCGTATTTCAAGAAGAAAATACAGGTTGCAAGCATTCTGATTGGTGTTCAGAAAGTGAGATTGGAATAGAGGACGTGCAAAATTTCGTTGATCGCCGAAATGATACTTGCAAAACAGATTCATTTATGCCAGTAATTGAATCAATGGAAGAATGGCTAAAAAATCCATGGTCAACTGATTGATTAATATTATGTTGTATTTTTTATTTATATTTATATTTGAATAAACATATAAATAACAATCGAAAAACGTGCGATATTTTCTTCTTAATAAAAATTACGTAATATAGACGGGAGGGGAGGGGTTGTGAAAAATCTTACGATTCCTTACAGGGGGGAGGGGAGGGGTCGAAAATTGGATGAAAATGTCTTAGGTAATTTATGAATGGCTCCCTACTGCATCTCTCGCTCGAAAACGGTAGATTTTATTTTTTTTTCCAGGCTCACAGAAGAATCGAATCCCCTCCTGTATCGTCCTTCGTTGAGCTTACTATCTTTGTTGATCACCAGAAACCCGTACTTCTCACCGTTCCAGCATGCAGAGCACACACTTTCAAACTCTGTCAAAGACACATCGGTGTTAAAATGGTGGTTGTATACGTGTCTCAGGTTCATATCGTCTTGTTTGAATAACACGAGTAAGTTCACATTGTCGCGCACGAGATGCTTGGAGATAGGCGCGTACGTCTGACAGAGATAGAAACAGTCAACGTCGTGATATCTACCCATGCAAAAGTAGGCCCTAATATTGTCCTGCTTCTCGCAAGCTACATCGTCAAATATGATTATTGAGTTGGACCGTGCTTCTTTCGGTGGAATCACTTGCTCACGCTCAGTAAACGAAAATACTCCACTTTCTCGAAATTGTCCAACAATTGCTCCAACAATTGGTATTTTGGTTGGTTGAGAGATTTTGAGTAGGTGTAGATATTTTCAAACTGAGTCCGTTGAGATGGGTGATAAGTGTGAGCAACGCATTAGTTTTACCACAATTCGACGGTACACAGAATATTGCACGTACACTATTCGGGAGTAATTCGTCGTGCCGTTTGTGCCTTTTGACATTTTGCTCCGAAAGTTTGTCAAAATTCATCACGGGAAGCGTGATTAGTTGTTTTTCAGACCGCATCTCGGACATGACTAATGGGATTTGCTATAAATATCCCGTTTCAAAGCACTTTTCCAATCAACGCACGAACATGATCGCGTACAGAGTTGAGCGAAGCAGCAGGCGGCAACATCGTGGCAAGGGTCTGGTGAATAAAATCATCAACAGTCTTTCAGTCGAATTGCACGTACCTGGTTATCAGTACTGTGGGCCTAGTACAAAGTTAACAAAGAGACTTGCGCGGGGTGATCCGGGAATCAATCCTCTCGACGGAGCCTGCAAGGACCACGAGATTGCTTACTCGCAGAATCGTGAAAATCTTGAAGTTAGAGATGAGGCTGATAGGGTGTTGGCTGAGAAAGCTTGGAAACGGGTTCTTGCAAAGGACAGAAATTTGGGTGAGAAGGCAGCCGCTTGGGCCATAGCTGATACAATGAAAGTGAAATCAAAACTCGGAATGGGAATTAGAAAATCAAAAAATGTGACCTTGAGAAGAATTATAAATGCTTCAAAACGTTCTATGGTTCCAAGCAACAATGCAAAAGTAACTATCTAATCTGCGCTGAAGGGAGCTGAAAACGCCGTTAAAAAGAGGGTGGTAAATGTAACTTGCGAACACCTAGCGTCCTGGCAGTACCTTCAAGAGTCGGTGGTTTTCTACCTTGTCTCATTACTATTTTTGCAGGTCTCAGCGCTACGGGTGCGTTAGACGGTAGTGCGGCAGGTATAGCAAAGGCTGTGCACGATGCCAGTGCTGCTGAACGAGAGCTGGGAGATATCAAACGACACAACAAAACTATGGAAGCTATCGCGTTGGGCAAAGGGCTTCATATAAAACCGTACAAAACAGGTCTTAGTCTCCATCTTTCGAAAAACTAGATGGGATGCTACCACGTCGAGCGTTGACTGATTGGAACTTGTTGAAATATGCAAGAATCTTTAAGGTTCCGCATTTCCGCGGTGTTTTCATGCGGAACGAAATGCCCAAAAACGGCCCAGGAAAAAACGAGTCAGCTATAATCAACCTCGACGACAAAGACGGTCCGGGAACACACTGGGTTGCATACAAGAAACGCGACAATAATATCGATTACTTTGACAGTTTCGGCAACCTTCAACCACCCTCAGACCTCATAAAATACCTCGGCATTGGTAGCGTCAAATACAATCATGAAAGGTACCAGGATTATGATACATTTGAATGCGGACACTTGTGTCTGAAATTTCTTAGTGGTGAGCTATATAAACTATGAAAGCTATATGGTGCGTGATTCATCAAAGTGAGTCTCCTACTTGCAGTCATGGATGATTCGTTGACGTTAATGATTTCGGGAACCTTTTCGATTGTTGAGGCACAATATTTCCTATCGATCGAACTTGCTCGTGATAAAAGTTATGCTCTTGGCTAGGCAAAATTGTTAACCTTTAATTCTATTCTCAACGTTGATGTTGGTCACAATAAAATTTACGTAGCTGATAAAGTGATCACCATACCTACCGGCAGCTACGAGATCCAGGACATAGAGAAGTATGTTCAAAACGTGCTAAGAAATACAGATATCAGGCTCGTCATCAGACCCAGCAGTAATACATTACGGAGCGAAATCACATGCAACCACACGATCAACTTTGAGCCGAATGATTCCATTGCTCAACTTTTGGGATACACACCACGTGTATAGGAGTTTGATAAAACTCACGAATCAGACGTGCCTGTAACTATACTCAAGGTCAACGCGTTGCAAGTCGAGTGCAGCATCACAACGGGCGCCTACGTCAACAGACACAAAGTACACACTATTCACGAGTTTTTTCCGAGTGTTTCACCAGGATATAAGATCATGGAGGTACCGTCGCACGTCATTTACCTTCCGATCACCGTCAGGACGATAGATCACGTTCAGCTCCGGTTAGTGAATCACGACGGAGACCTGGTTGATTTTCGTGGGGAAGTTATTACTGTAAGACTACATATCAAATCGCTATAAACAATGGGTATTGTATATAACAGACTGTCAACAAGTAGGTATATCAGTCAGTCAGCATGTCCCGATCAAGCCAGTTATCGATCAATTCCCGAACCGCAAACACGTCGAAACGTGGAGTTCCTGATAGCTCTGGGTCTGAAACTGAGACCTTTTGGAAGAGGAATTTCCGACAACTAAGACTCCGATTTAGCTGTTTTATCATCTGCTTCGTACCATGGATGAAGAAATCTCAAACATTCAGACACCAGTCGTCTTTGACGAATCAATCGCCCACCAAGAAATACACGCTCACAAACCTTACGCCTCGTCAACTTTCGACAACAGCGATGAAATTCGAATCACCGTTCGGCATCAGGATTCATGCATATTATCCAGCAAAAGTTCGGTACATATCCATGGACGACTCCTCAAACCTGATGGTACAGCTACTGTGAACACATAGCTCGTAAATAACGCGATCTGTCATCCGTTTGAAGAAATTCGCTACGAAATTAATGCAGTTGAGATTGAAAGAAGGAAGAACGTCGGCTTGACAAGTCTCATGAATGGTTACGCTTCCCTGCACCCTGTTCAAACTTGGCTGATGGAGAACGCTGGATGGCTTGATGTAGAAGAGAAGAAAAAATTAACCGATGCTGAGGGTAATTTTGACGTACTGATACCGCTCAGCATGATATTGCGTTTCGCTGAAGACTACCGCAAGATCGTTGTCAACGCTAAACATGAGTTAATTTGGCGAGATCAAAAACTGACGTCAACGCTATCATGCAGACGCAAGAGGAGGAATTTAAAATCACGATCAATGCAGTGGAATGGCTAATACCGTATTTGAAACTCGCGGATCAGAAAAAAGTTGACCTGCTTAATTTCATTCAGAGAGATCTGCCTATTTCGATGAGCTTCCGAAGTTGGGAAGTGTACGAATATCCCCTACTTACCACAACATCGGAACACGTTTGGACTGTGAAAACTTCCACTCAGCTTGAAAAACCTCGTTACGTCATTTTGGGTTCCCAAACAAGTCGAACGAACAAGACCGGCAAGAACCCAAGTCATTTTGATCATCGCAATATCACGGACGTCAAGCTATCTTCAAACTCTCAATCTTATCCGTACGGTAACCTGAACCTCAACATGAGTCGTAATCTGTACGCGCTCCTGTACGAGAAGTACGCAAACTTCCAAGCTACCTAGTACGACAAGAACCCCGAGCCGTTGCTGACAAAGAGTGAATTCCTTCGAGACGTCCCCTCATTCGTTATCGAGTGTTCAAAACAAAACGAATCTTTGAAGTACGGACCTATCGACATCCGTCTTAAATTTGAAGCTAAAGCCAACTTTTCCGCTGAAACATCGGCGTACTGCTTGATTGTTCACGATCGTATTGTCGAATACAAACCGCTCAGTGGTGGGGTGAAAAAGTTGGTAAAAAAGCTGACCCGTTCCCCACCATCTCGCACAGTTCAAAGATGAAGCTTATCGTTGACATACACGGCTTCCGTAGACCTTTCAATAATACCTTCCCATTGAAAGAATTGGCTATAATTTCAATCCACTCGGAAGCATCTCCATCAATGTCTTTATTCAAGCCACCTCACGAATGGGATTGTCTGGTCATCAAATACAAAAGCCAAAATTCTTGGATAGAACGCGATTTTTACGGTTTACCTTGGCGCTGTGGAACCATACCGTTTGAGGAAGTTGAGTGGACCATTGAAGACAGGCTGTGCAAAGCTGAAACCGTGTACGTAAAAGGAGAAGAAAACCGAGATCGGTTGCTCATAATTGTCCCCAAAGTTTAAATCATCGATATGTTGGACTTTGACTGTCCATCGCTTCAAACCTTGCAAAAAACTGCAGCTGTATCTCTAAGATATGACGTGCATACAATACCCAACGCATTCTGTGCAGCACAAAACGTTTTGATAATTCAAAATTTGCTTCAAAATCGTCATACTGTTCGAATGGCGAGGGTGTACGATTTGTGTTACTGCGCAGGAGCGTCTACAAGAACGGTCCCCCATTCCTGGCGAATATATCATCCTGGTTATGATACTGTTGAATAGAATTATTGTACTATCGCTGTGAAGTAATTGTCAACTGTACCCTAAAAATTGTACTCAATAAAACTGTTTCTTAAAGAATATTCATGAATTAATTTCACACCTTCACCTTAGCTCGTAAGAGAGAATTTTTTCCAATACAAAAGCTTATGTAACATTCAACCTTGCTCTCCAGAAAATTCAACGTCGCACCGAAATCCTTCGACCGCATGCCGCTCACCGTCGGATCGAAACACGTCCGATGAATTGTTTTTCAGTCTAGACTCGTTCAAGGCCGTGAGAATCTTCTCGAAACTTCTGGAAGCTCTCAAAACCTGACACATGCCAGGATTCTCGGTGGAACGTTCGAGGATCCACGCAGTGCGCTCGGTAACGCAGTTATCGATCCCGCTCGATAGCATGATTTATTTTATCGACAAAGAGCACAGTTTATCCCACAAGGAGTGATACCACTGCAATTTCAGGCATTTTTTACTGACGATCGTGGTTATTTGGAGGATTTCTTACCGACAATCATGGTCATTTGAAGGATCTTTTACTGACGTTCATGGTCATTTGGGAGATTTTCTTACCGACAAGCGGTCAGCAGAGCACATTTCATCTCACGAGAGCGGGGGTAACCTTTAAGGGTTTGCGTCTAGGATGCACGAAGAGACGGATTGGTCGGCTTGGTCGGTAAAGAAGGTGTTTTCATTCAGAATCGGCCTTGTTATACTACTGACGTGACACTCATGATAGATACTAGCGCTAATACTAATTTGTTGAAAATCGATAAAATCGACATAAGATTCCACGTCACAAAGACAGGCATTAGGCAGATTCCAAGGATAACGGAAGAATCCATCAAAACAATAGGAAGTCTTCACGTCGAGTTAGCTAATACACGCCACGAATTCCATCTTGTCGATAACTCCTTTCCAATCATCGAAGACGGTATACTGAGTTCAGACTTTTTACGTTCGAAAGAGGCGACTATCTGTTTGAAAAACAACTACCTCATCTCTCGCGAAACCGGCGTCATTCCCTTCAACAGGCATAGAACCAACACCGCAGCACCACTTCGCATCCTCATAACATCTGTCACACTAACACCGAAGGTTCGAATAACCACCAGTGAACTCACACGACAACCCAGCACATTTATAGTTGACACCGGTGCTGGTGTAAACATAATTAAACTTGGAGCAATACATCCGCATGATCCGTGTAAATTACTCGAAGGTCAAATCCACGTTAACAGTGCTATACACGAGCAAATGAAAGTATTAGGAACAACTAGCATTCGAATTGGTGACACGTTCATATATTCCATATAGTCGACGATCTGTTCCCGATACAAGAAGACGAAATCTCAGGATCAATGTTTTTACGGAACGAAAATGCAACGATATCTTTCGACACAGGAAAAATAATACCGAACAATACTAGCGAACCATTCAAACTCCTAAACGAAGACTACATATTGATACCACCACGAACGGCTCAGTTGATTGCACTAAAAATTTCGAATCCCTTGATAAAAACGGGATTCATAGAACAGTTAGAAGTAGGCGCTAACATATTCCTGGGACAGGCCCTGGTTACCAACCAACAAGGGTTTGCTTACGTTTATGCAATAAATTCCAACGAATCAGCTGTGGAAATAAGAAGACCAGTCGTAACACTAGAAAAAGTCGATGAACTCGCGAGCACCGCCACGCTCAGCGCAAAGACACACCTAACGCATACAAGTACTGCAAGCAGCGGACAGGTCTTACTAGCACAGGTCTTACATAAAAGAAAAAGGATCGTAAATAGCGTTTTTTCCACATCCCCAAATTACGATTAGAGACGCCTTGACATTTTTAAAGAAAAATTGCGATTGGACCATTTGAATGACGAAGAAAAACAATTAATAGTTAATCTCGCTATCAAATTCAATCATTTTTTTTTCCCCCCAGGTGACACCCTGTGACATACAAACCTAGTCAGCTGTACGATTCCTACTACTGATGACGCACCAATTCATACCACACAATACAGACACCCAAGAGTACACAAAGATGAAATACAAAAACCAGTGACAAAACTCCTCGATCAAAACATTATCACACATTCTTCATCTCCTTGAAATTTTCCGGTCTGGATCATCCCCAAGAAATCAGATACTAGCGGCGAAAAGAAGTGGCGAATGGCCATTGACTTCCGGAAACTTAACGAAAAAACCATTGGCGTCGCTTACCCGCTACCAAATATCGTCGACATCCTAGACCAGCTAGGCTCCGCAAAATATTTCTCAACGTTCGACCTGGCTTCCGGGTTCCACCAAATTCCAATGCATCCCGATCACAGCGCAGACAGCTTTTTTGACTCCTCACGGCCATTTCGAGTATACTACGATGCCATTCGGCTTAAAAAATGCCCCATCCACCTTTCAACGTCTCATAGACCAGGTTCTATCGGGATTATAGGGTACTGTTATGTGTGTCCACTTGGATGACATAGGCATTCACTCCCGATCCTTGAAGAAGCATGAAACCAAATTTCGGAAACTCGTGAAGAGATTGTCTGATGCGGGAATAACCCTGCAGCCAGATGAATGTGAATTTCTGCGTAAAGAAGTGGCATTCCTAGGTCACATCATCACTCAAAATGGATCGAAACCTAATCCGGAGAAGATATCAGCAATAAAAAACTACACAGTTCCGAAGGATCCTAAACAGATTGAACAATTTTTAGGTTTGATAGGCTACTACCGAAGATTCATTCCTAACCTTTCAAAAATTGCTAGACCTATTAATAATTTGCTACAAAAGAATAGCCCTTTTCTATGGACAGCAGAACATCAATTTGCATTTGAAACTCCACGCGATAGTTTGTGTCGAGAACCGATACTGCAGTATCCCGACTCCAAAAAACCCTCCGTCCCAACAACCGACGCTTCAAATTATGCTGTAGGAGCGATGCTTACAAGGAAACGTTTTTAGGTGTCCCCCTCCGATTTCGATGAAACTCTGGTATGTTTTAGAGGGTCAAAATCGATGACATGCGTTTTTTTTATCGGCCCAAACTCATTTTAAACGGGTGAAACACCCCTCCAAAGTTGACCACCTCCCAAGATGATTTTTCTGTTCTGCTTACAAGCAGGGGATTTTGATAACTAATGATGATAGTAATAAATACCTTGTCAAAAGTGATGAAAAACACACTTTGAATTTTCTCAAGAAATCTTTATTTTAGGGGTTAACTTGTATATACAAAGTTCATTTTTTACATTAGAAACAAGATGTTCATCAGAGCTCAATGAATCCAACAGCACTGTGAAGAGCATGCAAGAATACAGAATACGTGCTTTCGATTTTTTCCCAAACACTGAATTCTTATCGACTTTTTTCCCAATATTGCGGATTATGTCTAGTATTTAGCCATGAATCATTGAATAACATTGTTTGAGGCTCGCATTCATTCTGGCATCGCTCTCTTATAATTTTACTGTTTTATCATTTTTTTTCAAGAAACGTCAATATTTTTCATTTCAAGCAGACTATCAACTACTCGAAAATTCGATGTGTGTCATATGTAAACAAGTCATATCTCTACTTGAATTAATTCTATGGCACAGATGTTTTTTCTTAACGATTACACGTATCGTTCGGATATTTTCAATATGAAAAGTCGTGAGACCGTTCAGTGCTTGTTAATACGTTAATAACAGAACTTCGAGCAGTTATTGAATTTCTTCTCACGTTTACAATGAAAGTGAATCCAATAAACGCTATCAAACTTCTGTGGGCAGCATTTGAAGTAATGAATATACCCGGGTCCCCGTTAACAAATGATGAACGTTAAATAGTATCGAACTTCGAAAACATTTTATTACAAAGCATGACAGAATATGATAGTGTGGAAATGATTAAGGAAAATTCTCTTGACTTTGAAGAGCTCTACAAAAATCTTGAAACGTTCGCAGTGGAAGATGCAGATTTTTAGGTGCCTTCCGAAGGACCTGAAGATAGCTGTTCCGAAGATGACAAACCTTCAAGTATCGATTATAAAAGAAGAGCTCTTGAATATTGGAAAAGTGCAAAGACGAAAAAAAATTGCTTAATTGATACGGTTCGTCATAGGTATAAAAAAGTCAAATCAGTACGACAATTGCGTCGTTGGGCACACCAAATCAACCAGGGAGGGAAATACATGGAAAAATTGGCTCGCATATCAGAGTATACATTGCAGAATATGAAAAATGCCATTGACGCAGGCTTGATTGTTCATGATACAGATCTGCGAAGATGGGCTTTACAGGCCCAAGGACTTATCAGTCATAAGGATTTTCGATTTAGAGCATCGCCAACGTGGTTACTTCACTTCAAGGAGATCCATCGCATTACTAGCAGAAAAATCAATAAATTCGTCACGCGAAAATCAGTGGAAAATAGTGAATATTTACACAAGAGTGCTGAAGAATTTTTGAAAAGAGTTGAACCTTATATTTCCGAATACGGATTACAAAATATGTATAATTCTGATCAGAGTGGTTTCCAAATAGAGATTCATGCTGGACGAATGTTTACGGAAGAAGGAACTAAACAAGTGTCGTGCATAGTACAATCAGTAACTTCAACAACGCACAGTTATACTATACAGCCTACAATTCCAGCGGACGGAAAATTATTATCTCCTTTATTTATTGTTTTAGAAGAACCATCCGGAACGTTCAGACCTATAGTTGAACAAAATTTATTCAGACCGCCAAATGTTTCCATCAGAGCTTCCAAATCAGGAAAAATTACTTTAGGTATGATAATTCTTGTTTCGCGCTGCATATATTCAAACGGTATTAATCACAATGATGCATTACAGAGCATTTCAAGATGTGGTTAGAAGAAGTGTTTATCCCGAAAGTGGGACTGGAGAGTCTACTTCTAATTGATTCTTGGAGTGGGCATTGTTCTAGAGTTGTGCAAGAGACAACACCCCCAGACAAAAAGTTGACGACTTTATTGATACCGAAAGGAACCACTGGAAAAATTCAACCTCTCGATGTTTTCGGCTTCCGTATATGGAAAAATTATATTCGTCATTTTTCAGATACTGTAGTTCTTCTTGATTATGATTTAAATTTACATTTAAGGAATAATATAATAAAATTACAGTCTTTAGTTTACAACCAACTGTCATCTCCGCGATATCATAATTTGTTTCGTTATGCGTGGCATAAGAGCGGGTTCATTGCAAAGAAACCTGATGAATTTGTTAACCCCGTCGATTTTGCATTTGGACAGTCATCTCATCCGAATTGTGAAATCGAAGGTTGCACCAATGTCGCAGTAATCAGATGTTCTTGCTGTAAAAAATCACTTAGCCTACAGCATTTTTTTGATGAATATCATTATTGTACCGACTATCATCCATAAAGCGATTTATAGATAAACTTGGAACTTGTTTTTGTTTAAAAGGTGTGGCCACGGTAGACGAAGTAGAATCATGTGCATATTCAACAATTTTGTATTATATAAAAACGTAATTTATTTACAAAACTATTCACAGGTGTATTTAGTGTATGAATCAGAGTAACAAAAAAAAATTCCTCATTCACTTTTTCAAGATAAAATGGCTATTAATCACTACTTTTTTTTTGTTTATCTTTTTCCCAGCCCTTACCCCTTGATTATCTGTGCCATAGAATTAATTCAAGTAGAGATATGACTTGTTTACATATGACACACATCGAATTTTCGAGTAGTTGATAGTCTGCTTGAAATGAAAAATATTGACGTTTCTTGAAAAAAAATGATAAAACAGTAAAATTATAAGAGAGCGATGCCAGAATGAATGCGAGCCTCAAACAATGTTATTCAATGATTCATGGCTAAATACTAGACATAATCCGCAATATTGGGAAAAAAGTCGATAAGAATTCAGTGTTTGGGAAAAAATCGAAAGCACGTATTCTGTATTCTTGCATGCTCTTCACAGTGCTGTTGGATTCATTGAGCTCTGATGAACATCTTGTTTCTAATGTAAAAAATGAACTTTGTATATACAAGTTAACCCCTAAAATATTGAGTTCTTGAGAAAATTCGAAGTGTGTTTTTCATCACTTTTGACAAGGTATTTATTACTATTATTATTAGTTATCAAAATCCCCTCCTTGTATGCCAAACAGAAAAATCATCTTGGAAGGTGGTCAACTTTGGAGGGGTGTTTCACCCGTTTAAAATGAGTTTGGGCCGATAAAAAAAAATACGTATGTCATCGATTTTGACCCCCTGAAACATACCAGAGTTCCATCGAAATCGGAGGGGGGCACCTGAAAACGTTTCCTTGTGAGTCAAATGTATGCGTGCATTCCATAACACCTGGTGCTTGACAATGCAAACTTATTGCTGCTATTTCGGCAGGATGAAATGAATCTGAAACATATCTACAACGATCATGTAAACACAGACATGACATATCAGCTGTTGCTGACGCCGTCAGGGACTCTAATCAGGAAAGGGGTATCCTGGATATTGAAATGATTAAATCAAAAACATTGATTTCTGGCCAGAGGAGTTGATTGATTTTATTTCGTTGATAACTCTAGTTCTTTGACAATCTCGATAATATATACGTGATTGCACTAATCGATCATTTCGTCAATCCGCGTCGCTTCATTTCGAGACCGACCCACCCTCCGTTGCCCTGAAACAAGCCGTTTTCGGCTCGTTCGACCTCAGGGAAGCTACAGACGATAATTTCCACCGACCAACCGAGGCGTGGGCTGAAGCGTGGTGCGACCTTGTATCGACCTTCACGCTCAGCCGCTATCTCGCGAGCACTGACATCCACCCTGGCCGCGGCTCCTCGTAAGCCTTCCCAGGGGGAAACCATCTCTTTGAGATGGCCAGCCTCGGAAACCCCACGGCTCGGTTGACCGCCCACTGATCACGAGACGACGGATAAACTGCGATAATGCTTCTATTCTCGATTGCTGTTTGCCCAAACGTCCCAAACAGAGGTTCTCACCGAAAGGCACTCGCCTAACGCCCGTGCCCGCACGCCCTCGCTCTTTCTCCCTTGCATTTGCGTGCCCGTAGACTCGTTAGTTTATGATCCTCGTGCAACGCGACAGTCGACAGCCCTCCTCAATGCCTACCCTGTTATTATTGTTGCTCGAAAACTCTGCCGCTGTTCCGTGTTACGTCCAGCATACCACTTCTCTCTATTTTTCCTACTCGCTAACTCTCCCACAGTTCTTACATTAATCTCATTGTCTCTGTCCTGTCCTCTTATCTCTACGTAGTCTCACGCTATTCACTATCACGCTTACTCATCAAATTCCATTCCCTACTCCTAGCATTGTCACACCTTTTCTGCACCCGTACGGTTTACGTCTCGAGGAACACTTCTATTCTAACTCTGAACAACGTCACATCTAGACTTCTTACATAGCTTCATACAACACGCTTCGTTTTTACAGTCATCTGAACTTCCTCGAAATAAATATATCAGTAATATCTCAAACAAACCCTACGTTATTCGATCCTCATCCTGATTTCCGGTTGTCCTGGAACTTAAAAGCGAAGCCAACCAGTTTACTCTTACCGCTCAGGAGTAAGTCTACTCACGGACGTGACATTGGTGGCAGCGGTGGCCTTCGCTTTCCGGAAATCCAGTGATACAATTTTACGTGTGTGCTACGCATGAAGTGCCGTCTGATAGACCGGTTCCGAAGTGTGCAAGCTCAGTGATGTTAATACAAAAGTAATACCACTGTGTGATAGTGTTGAAGACACTCTGAAAGCCATATTCTACGTTAACGCAATCAACGATCTCTGATTCACACGAACGTCACAGACACATCCGTATCTCCAAATCGATATTGCTGAAAGACTATCTCCTGCTGCTACTACGACGACATCTTCATTCTTCACGACTTCTAGTACGACACAACGCACACCGACGTCATCACCGGCTACAGACACGAAATCGCTGGACCAACATCCTCACGGAGTAATGCAACATTTTATTCCGTTCCTCCTCTTCATCTTCACCTTGTAAGTCGACAAATCTTAGATTAAAATTTACAACATGGCTACCGAAAGCACTTTTCCGCACCTGCCTCTTAAAGATGCATTAGCTCTGATTCCCACGTTCAATGGCACTAATATGCCCATATCCGAATTCATAACTAAAGTAGAATGCGCAAAACAAGCTGTCTTAGCCAGAGAACTGAATTTATTCTCCACACTCATTCGCACGAAAATCGAAGGCGACGCAAGTAAATATATAGAGTCAGATAATCCGGATTCTCTTCGAGATTTGCTATACTGCCTAAAACAGGCCTACGCGTCTAAACAACACCTCCCAGATATCCAGCTAGACCTCGCACAATCGGCACAGAGGCGAAACGAGAGTGTTCTAGATTACGGTGCCAGAATAAAACATCTGTTAAGACAAGCGTGCGAATCAATAGATGCCTCAGAATCTATCAGTGATGCTCAAGTGCTAAAGAAAAATATCAAAGAGACCGCAAGACTAAGATTTATCAAAGGATTACTAGACGAATTAGAAATAAGAGTAGCTCATGAGAATCCACAAACCCTACAAATGGCTATAGACACGGCCACCAAGACTGAAAAACTATTATCAGATAGACTTAAACTAGCCTCATACCGTGATACTAACTACGAAACACAAAACCATATAAAATGTAGTATATGTAAATTAATCGATCACATCGATAAATATTGTCCTGAACAACCTTCCGTATTAGTAGTGTGTAGATACTGCAAGAAGGCAGGTCATAGTATAGAAGAGTGCAGAACGAGGCAGCGCAACAACACAACTTGCACGCAGTGTGGTGGCAAAGGCCACTCAAACGATAATTGCCGCTCAAATCGTTCCCAATATCCCCAGAATCCAAAATTCTACCAAAATTCAAGAGTTTTCCAAAATAACACTAATCGTCAACAACAGAACAATCCCAATACCCAATATCGAGCAAGAGACCCGACAAACCAACCTTTAGACCAGACGCGAGATGACAGTCAACGCTCACAACAGTATAACACACCAAATCCTTCACGAACGAACTTCAGGGTTAATTTCGTAACACAAGACTACTCGAACGAGAATCGCGATACAGGCATCCACCCGGAAGTTTCATACGAAGCAAAGCAACATCGCGAATATTCAGGCAACGCGAGCCGTTTAAACGAGTTCAGGGACGGCCGCGCGGACGCATCGACCTCCCTTAAACCGGAGCAGCGTCCAAACCTAACGTCAGCTCCGTACAATTAGAATCTGGCCCTCCACAGATTCGAACACAATGCCCGCAGTCTTTGAATGGGTACGTGACACCAATAATAGATACTGGCGCTAATATTAATTTGTTAAAAGTCGATAAAATCGACCCAAGAGTCCACGTCACAAAGACGGACATTAGGCAGATTTCAGGGATAACGGAAGAATCCATCAGAACAATAGGAAGTCTCTACATCGAGTTAGCCAATACACGCCACGAATTCCATCTTGTCGATAACTCCTTCCCTATCATCGAAGACGGTATACTGAGTGCAGACTTTTTACGTTCGGAAAAGGCGACTATCTGTTTCAAAAACAACTACCTTATCTCTCGCGAAACCGGCGTTATTCCCTTTAACAGGCATAGAACCAACACAAAAACACCACCGCGTATCCTCATAACATCTGTCACACAAACACCGAAGGTTCGAATAACCACCGGTGAACTCACACGACAACCCAGCACATTTATAGTTAACACCGGTGCTGGTGTAAACATAATTAAACTCGGAGCAATACATCCGCATGTTCCGTGTAAATTACTCGAAGGTCAGATCCACGTTACCAGTGCTATACATGAGCCATTAAAAGTAGTAGGAACAACTAGCATTCGAATCGCTGACAACCTTCATATATTCCATATAGTCGACGATCTGTTTCCGATACAAGAAGACGGAATCTTAGGATCGATATTTTTACGGAACGAAAATGCAACGATATCTTTCGATACAGAAAAAATAATACCGAACAATACTAGCAAACCATTCAAACTCCTAAACGAAGACTACATATTGATACCACCACGAACGGCTCAGGTGATTGCACTAAAAATTTCGAATCCCTCTGTAAAAACGGGATTCATAGAACAGTTGGAAGTAGGCGCTAACATATTCCTGGGACAGGCCCTGGTTACCAACCAACAAGGGTTTGCTTACGTTTATGCAATAAATTCCAACGAATCAGCTGTGGAAATAAGAAGACCAGTCGTAACACTAGAAGAAGTCGATGAACTCGCGAGCACCGCCACGCTCAGTGCAAAAACACACCTAACGCATACAAGTACTGCAAGCAGCGGACAGGTCTTACTAGCACAGGTCTTACACGAAAAACAAAAAAGGATCGAGAATCGCGTTCTTCCCACATTCCCAAATTACGATTCGAGACGCCTTGAGATTTTGAAAGAAAACTTACGATTGGATCATTTGAACGACGAAGAAAAACAATTAATAGTTGATCTTGCTATCGAATTCAACCATTTATTTTTCCTCCCGGGTGACACCCTGGGACATACAAACTTAGTCAGCCATACGATCCCTACTACCAATGACGCACCAATTCATACCAAACAATACAGACACCCAAGAGTACACAAAGACGAAATACAAAAACAAGTGACCAAACTCCTTGATCAGAACATTATCACACATTCTTCATCTCCTTACAATTCTCCGGTCTCGATCATCCCCAAGAAATCAGATGCTAGCGGCGAAAAGAAGTGGCGAATGGTCATTGACTTCCGGAAACTGAACGAAAAAACCATTGGCGACGCTTACCCGCTACCAAATATCGTCGATATCCTAGATCAACTAGGCTCCGCAAAATATTTCTCAACGTTCGACCTGGCTTCCGGGTTCCACCAAATTCCAATGCATCCCGATCACAGCGCAAAGACCGCTTTTTCGACTCCTCACGGCCATTTCGAGTATACTAGAATGCCATTTGGCTTAAAAAATGCCCCATCCACCTTTCAACGTCTAATGGATCAGGTTCTATCGGGATTACAGGGTACAGATATGTTTGTCTATTTGGATGATATAGTCATTTACTCCCGATCCTTGGAGGAGCACGAAACCAAATTTCGGAAACTCATGAAGAGATTGTCTGATGCAGGACTAACCCTGCAGCCAGATAAATGTGAATTTCTGCGTAAAGAAGTAGCATACCTAGGTCACGTCATCACTCAAAATGGATTGAAACCTAATCCGGAGAAGATATCAGCAATAAAAAACTACCCAGTTCCCAAGAATCCTAAACAGATCAAACAATTTTTAGGCTTGATAGGCTACTACCGAAGATTCATTCCTAACCTTTCAAAAATTGCTAGACCTATTAATAATTTGCTAAAGAAGAATAGTTCTTTCCTATGGACAGCAGAACATCAATTTGCTTTCGAAACACTACGCGATAGTCTGTGTCGAGAACCGATACTGCAGTATCCAGACTTCGAAAAACCCTTCGTCCTAACAACCGACGCTTCAAAGTATGCAATAGGAGCAATACTTAGTCAAGACAAAGATGGCGAGGATTTACCAATCGCGTATGCATCGAGGGTGTTACAAAAGGCCGAAACCAATTACTCGGTGTCCGAAAAAGAATTCTTAGCAGTCGTTTACGCCGTCAAACATTTTCGTCCTTATCTTTACGGTAGAACCTTTACGCTGGTAACAGACCACAAACCACTAAAGTGGATCAAAAACGTACGGGACCCGGCTTCTCGTTTAATGCACTGGAGACTGAAGTTGGAAGAATATTCTTACGTCACAAAACATAAAAAAGGAATAGCGAACTCCAACGCAGACGCGCTTTCCAGAAATCCACCTGTCGACAATTTCCGAATTCTACCTATTACCTCAAAACGGCCACGACCCGATACAGAATGCTCATCTACTGACGCCCACAAGCGCGCCAAAGTAGCTCACCAACACCCAACGCGTGCTCGCGAACCAGATACGCTGTCTTCGTCTACCAGCGCTCACAAACTCACCAAAATAGCTCACCAATATCCAACACGTGCTCGCGAACCGGATACGCTATCTTCATCTACCATCGCTCACAAGCGAATGAAACATGTAGACCAGCACCCAATACGAGCGCATGGATCTGCACATGAATCCACCAGCCCTTCCCCACGAAGACGAAACAAAGCATTACAAGACACTTCGACGTCTACTGTTACCTCTGACTCAAGTGCCAATATGACTGACAATAGCAGCGCAACGGAGGCACCGATCGTAGTCGATAAAACGATCAAGCAAACTACGGAACGAGTTCAACCACTCACCTCATCTAAATCACACCAAAACTCCGGTAAGCCCCAGGGTCGTAGTGTTAAAATACGTGAAGAACAGTCCGACACACTGAATAAGCCGACACCCGAAGCCACTACCAGTAAAGCACGAAATTACGCCCCTCGATTCACGGAATTCGTAACAGATCTTAACCACCTACCATTAACGCATAGTAAATTTATTCAAGAGATACGCGCCAATCTCCTCGACAGACAAGATAACCTAGCCCACTGCATCTCGCCAGACTGCAAGACATCACGAGGAGTCGCGGGACAACTAATCAATAGGAAAATAATCACCCGAGATCAACTACAACAACTAGACCCTGAAGTTGTTACGTTCCGAGAGGAACGTTTCGAGTCGATTCTGATTCGTCTACAATTCTAAGAGTTGTTAGGTTAAAGGCTCGTGCCAACCATCACTATGCGTGATTGAAATAATTATTTATGACAACACTTGGGTTAATTACACATTTATTAACGGTCTCCTTCCAGTCCTCGATGGTAGGTTTACAATCGTGGTACAGATTGGTGTTAATCACTATCACAGTGACAAACTGTTACAAGTCTCGAAGGTTCTGAATGACTTATAATGATTTTATTCTAGGATTTTGGTAGAGATCTGATTTGTTCTTTATGATGTCTGAAGTTCTTCTGCTCTATTCTATTTTCTGAAGAGGTTGAATTAGAGGAAAAGTAGGAGGAGTTCAAAAGGAGTCGCGGTTTCTCGCGGGTCTCGGATGATTGGTTAAGGATGATGAAATAATTGAGGGTAAGATTTCTGATTCGTGCATGAGATCTCGGTGGTGAATTAGCGCGAGGTAGTTGGTTTAGAGAAGCAAGCGGCGAATCGCTGATTGGTCTTGTTATCGTTAAAATAAGGGCGCTATCCTGGATTCTGGGAATAGGGGTTTCTTTATTTGTGAATTATTCGTGATTTCTCTTCCCATGTTTCCGTCGTTTAGTCTACTCGATTATCTTAATTACTGCAGGTGTTTATTACTTTGGGTTATTACGGTTGAGATCGTAAATCAAAGGTTTTATGTGAAAGCTAATGTTGAAAGGTATAACGGTTAAATGGGAAAAAATATATACCATGTATATTATGAATATGACTGATAAAATAACGGTTAATCTAGCGTATGAGGACTATCGATATAAGAATTTGGACGTTATGATGGTGACTATGTGTGTTAGTATTAATCTACGACTATCGGTAAGAGCACGTAAGGCTCTCTTATGGTAACTGCACGCTGGTCAGGTAGGGCGCAGGGAGGGCGCCGCCGTGGATACCGGCTGTCACGTAACAAAGTAACGAACGTATTGACACTGCCACATGGGAACCGCCTCATTTACAATCTAGTAACCAAAAAATACCACTACCAGAAACCAACTGAAGAAACACTGTTCAACGCCCTAGTAAATCTAAAGAATTGCTTAGAACAAGACAAAGTCAAATCGCTCTCGATTCCAAGACTAGGCTGCGGCTTAGATAAGTTAGACTGGAACCTTGTTAATCGGATGATCCATTACATATTTAAAGACTCCGACATAAAGATCACCATTTGTAATTATCAAAACCCGACTTATGACTCAACATCTTCTGAATCTGAAGCAGACGCATCAACACCCAGAATCCCTGCTCCCCCTTTAACTCGTCGGCCAATGCATCGGACCGGCACTAGGTCAGCTCCAAGACATGCTCCGGTTTCTACTCCCTCGCGCTACCCAACTGATATCTCGGAGAGTGACTCCGTGACACATGATCCGGAGTCAGCTGTTGAAGACACGGATAGCGATGCCTCCGTTGTACCTACGGCAACGCTACCACCTTTAGGCTCACAACGTCGCGACAATCCCGAAGAGCGAAAACCGGACCGCCCCCATATTGACAATGACAACTTTTGTTGCTTAGATTACTTCATACAAAATCAAAATGACATATTACCAACACCCAACGTAACCGAAACTAATGACGGACTTCTCATGTTGTGCGATAATTACGCTCATTTCGTATCAGCTAATTGTGGTTGGACAGAAGGACTAGAAAAACAGTTGATAGACGGAAATCTAATAAGCATGGAATCCTTTCAAAACCAGAATCCAGAAATATCCGACGTAATTAAAACTCGGTTGAAAAACAACAAATACATATTTACCCTCGTAGTGAAACCACGTCAATCAGACCCGGGCAGACTTGACGACATTTTCTACACGTTAGTTAACTTGAGGATTATCTTGTCCGGACTAGACATTCGGTCCATATCATTCCCCATGTCAGGACCAGGAGTTGATGATATTCTACGATCTATCTTTAAAAAACTCATTTATCACATTTTTGCGGATTCAGACATTCGAGTAACACTTTGTAGAAATACTACAATTATACCAGTCGAACGACTACGCGAAGACATGATCAAAGAGTACCACGAGTCACTGATCGGAGGACACCAAGGCGTTACAAAAATTTTCAATAAAATAAGAGAAAAATATTTTTGGCCAAATATGAAAAAGCAAATTCAAAATATCATCAGATCTTGCGGCAGTTGCCAGAGGAAAAAACTAGTCAGGATCAAAACAAAATTACCCATGGCAATCACTGACACGCCCGCAGAGGCCTTTGACAAAGTGGCATTAGATATTGTTGGACCTCTACCCCTTACTAAATCAAACAACAAATATCTCTTGACGATACAATGCAATTTGACAAAATTCCTGGACGCCATCCCTTCACCTGATGCCACCGCCAAAACTATAGGCGCAGCATTCGCAAAAGAATACATTACACGTTACGGTGCTCCTCGAGCAATACTTACAGACCAAGGACAGAATTTTATGAGCACAGTCATCAAACAACTTTGTAAACTCTTCAAAATTAAACAACTACGAACAACCGCCTATAGACCGCAATCAAACGGCTCATTAGAAAGAAGTCACCTTGTAATTACCGAATACATCAAACATTACACCAACGAAGGTAAAGATTGGGATGAATTCATACGTTTCGCCATTTTCTGCTATAATACAGCGAAACACGACAGTACACATTATTCACCTCACCAGCTGATCTTCGGCTCGGAAGCTAAACTACCGACAGATGAGATACTAAGCAACACATCCACGCATACATACGATACATTCCTCCTCGATCTAATAGCGAATCTCACAGACATCCGTAAACGCGCCGCGTTGAACCTGAAACAAGCTAAACAGAAAAGTAAAGAACACTACGACAGAACGATTAACCCACAACGATTTGAAGTAGAACAAACTGTCTACCTATTAAACGAAACAAGGTCAAAATTCCAAGATCATTATAAAGGCCCGTATGTAATCAAACGAATAATAGATGACGTTAACGCCGAAATATACCTCACGCTAAACAAAACAAAAATAGTTCATCTTAATAAACTGAAAATCGCACATACATAGTAAAATCCCACATTAACCCCTTCAATAGCAAACACAGTACAACCAACAAACAGGGTATGACAATCCAATCGAGCTAAATATTATCCACCCACCTACTTCTTCTGTCCTACCCATTCCCAACGAAGTAGAAACCCATGATGCAGTTCCTCACACACCACCTCCGCTTCCTTTAAACCCACCAGTACTTAAAACCTTACGAGAACCTTATTACAAATAGGCAACTACTATATTGCTACCAAGATCTGCTGTTGCGCTGTCAAACAGACATCAGTAAAATAAATACTTGTGTACACTACTGCACTAAAATAATTGTAGTGACGATTTTATACCCTTAGTTTACAATTAGCCCAAAATATATCTACACTCATAACCGATATCTTTGTACGAATAGGTCAAACTCTGTATCTCGATATATAAAGAAAAAAAAAAAAATATAGTATTACTTAGTACCCAGCTAATCAAAGAAATCATTGTTGTTTAGTCTTAAGTGTACTAACCCGCTTCCATGCGCATTAACCCTAGGCGCCTAGCTTTAAACAACATTATGTAACCATAGTATTATAACTATATGCCTTACGCTCATACGTAATCCAGAATATAAACCATACACTACCTATAATAAGATAAATTGTAAAACTAATTTTAAGCACATACTTTAAAATCATGTTTCACATTTCCACCTTCTTGCTTCCCATATTCGGGACCATACCTACCGCTATGCTCCCTCTGACGGGGGGGGGGGGGGTGTTACGTCCAGCATACCACTTCTCTCTATTTTTCCTACTCGCTAACTCTCCCACAGTTCTTACATTAATCTCATTGTCTCTGTCCTGTCCTCTTATCTCTACGTAGTCTCACGCTATTCACTATCACGCTTACTCATCAAATTCCATTCCCTACTCCTAGCATTGTCACACCTTTTCTGCACCCGTACGTTTCACGTCTCGAGGAACACTTCTATTCTAACTCTCAACAACGTCACATCTAGACTTCTTACATAGCTTCATACAACACGCTTCGTTTTTACCGTCATCTGAACTTCCTCGAAATAAATATATTAGTAATATCTCAAACAAACCCTACGTTATTCGATCCTCATCCTGATTTCCGGTTGTCCTGGAACTTAAAAGCGAAGCCAACCAGTTTACTCTTACCGCTCAGGAGTAACTCTACTCACGGACGTAACATCCGACTAACTCTGACGACGTTCCGACACCAACTGAAACTTTCTTGGTGTGATGGAGCTGGAACATTTCTAATGAAATGTAACAGTTTATATCCTCTCGTAGGAACATGCCGGGGATTATTTAGATGAATACAAAATTTATCATGCAGCGTAGCCCGCCTTATGCGCTTGGCTTTCTTATCGGCAGCAGTGCTCAAATTACGCGATTATGCACTTCATATGCACTGTCGCCGAGCCCGGCGAGAGGCCGTGTGAGCAGTCTCAATACTGCTTCCAGGCGTAACGCACGTCTAATTTAATATAATATAACGTTAACGTTTCCTTTTACCATTTGTTGTTATCAATTACCATTCAATTTCTCTGTTTGAATAAACATATAAATACATATATAATCGTTGCGCAATATTTGCATGACAAATTTGGCGATCCTGCCAGGATCCGGTTTAAACCAACGAACGCGGCGCGCGTATCAAACGGCCGGATCATAGTGACGAATTTTGGAAGTGAGTGCGTAAGCCCAATAAATTCACGCGCGAACCTTCGGCTACGCGTTTATAAGTAATTATTACGAATTGTACCTAGCAAGGGATAGAGTGAAAGGCCGCCTTGCGTAGACAATCAAGGACTGCGTGTAGACCGCTTGATAACCAGGGACTGAGTGTAGACCGCCTGATTCTACACTGGACAATTCCTATAGTGAACTTGTGTACTTATTGGAAAGGAAGCAAGTATAAAATTCTGCACTCCTTAGATACAATAAACTTCGCGTTTAAACCATCTAAGTGAAGTGAAGTGAGAATAAGGACATCGAGACTCGAACCGCTCTTATATTCTTGCCCCCGGTGCCTGTCAGAGACTCCAGGACATCGAAGCCTCGTACCGACGGCTACCACGATCTTCGAGTGTGATGCTTCACACCTCAATTTGGCTACTCCTAGCGTAAGTACAAGCATTTTGTTACTTACTCGAGTCACCATAAACTTATCGAAGGACAAATCGTGATCGAAACTAAGAATTTGATGGTCAAACTTGAATCATTCAAATAAATAAAGTCAAAGCTTGACTCAAGGTAAATTTAAAAAAAAAAAAAAAAAAAAATAAATTCACAATGGACGTGAACGAAAACAATGACCGGAGATCGGCAGTACCTCCCACTATTGTTGAGACTGCAGAAGATGGACAATCCGTCACTTCTGAATCCCGGTTTGAAGAGAGATTTTGGGATTTGACGAACCAAATGACTCAGCTTGTGAATAGGCTACAAGAAGCCACCGAACGTAATGATTTAACTGCAATGGGCAGATACCGTCTTGGTCTAGAGCAATTAAACGGAGAGAGGTTAACTGCGCGTCAACTTGCTCGCCGCGAAGATTTGCCTATAGAAGAGGTTACCCGTTTTATTCAATTGAGAAATCAAGAACGCCGTGAACACGACTTCATTCGTCGCAATAATGTAGAAATAAATCGAAACTCTGAAACAGTTCCGCGTCCCGAAGACACGCTTGAAAGCGTCACCAACCAAATGTTTCAGGAAATGCAACAACCGAATAACCAATTAACCGAAGAAAACCGTCAAGAGGAAGCTCTTACAAATAGTCATACCAATCGAGAAGCAATCAATAACTATTATCGCTTAACAACTAGCGATGATCCGAATGTTTCTAATATTTTGAGACCGCCCGGAAACCATACCGGAGCGATACCGCGAATTCAACTAGATACCGCGCGTCTCGTTGAATCAGAGGTGGAAGGTCCTACTCAGATAGCTCCCTCAATCGTAACAAACCCACCACGTTACTCGGCATTATACGGGCTCGCTCAAAACCGATTGCTGCCACCGACACCGCGCATCAATGAGGTCGGCTCCCCAGCCAATTCAGACCATCAAGGTATAAATGCGATGCCAATACCGACCCTTCACCAAAATCGCTCATTAGAAAACGACCGATTCTCCACCGCGCGAGCCAATGTAAACCATGATATCTTGTCGGATACGGATTCGACACTGCAACGCGTTCTCGAGGAAAGCCGACGTTTATCACGGATGCCGAACGTACGCCTTACACCAAGGCCTAGTCCACAGTGGCCTAATGGTCCGACGGATTACGAAATCCCACGAGGTACTGGTAGCAATACCTGTAACAACGTCCCGCGTCGTCGTCTAGAACAGCAAGAAGAGGATGAACTTCGAAGAGCCTTGGAAATGTCTGCTACTTTACCACATCGTCGTCCGGACACTGTGACGTTCAGTATGTCCCAGTTGCTGAGTGATCCCGAAGCTTTACGCCAACAGCAAGAGATAATGAGAAACATTGAGGAACTTGCGCGAAGAAACCAAACAAGAATTCAACTACCGGCAACTGCGCCACCCCGAGACGTGTTTCCCCCTCGGAATCCAAGAGACCCAGGCCCGTATGCACGAACGGAAGCTTACTTGAATGATGTCAGCCTACGCCCCGATGCTGCCGGAAGATACCCCGGAGAACCAAATCGCCCAGCGGACGAGCCCTATGCGATCCAAGATTTCCTACCCGCGTTTCAAGCCATCAAGATGATTGATTGCAGACTGGAAGGAAAAGCAGGCGAAGACGTACACGCTTGGATCATGCAAGTAAAAGCCGCCGATATGGTAGTTATGCCAACCCAACGTTTCCCGTTTTTGAGCATGGTAATCAGCTTGAAGACAGGAGGAGCTCTTCAGAAGACCATCAACCAGAGGAGACCTCGTACAATCCCAACTTTACTCGAAGTCATAAGATCAGCCGTTATTGTCGAGAAAAGTGCCACCACATTGGAAATGGAGCTTGGCAGAACAGGCCAAAAGGGCGACACTGTGGACGCCTACAATCTCAAATTCAATCAGATCTACCAAGACCTCGTAGCTGCCTTCTCGAATCAACAACTACGAGCGAACATCGATCCTAATCTTCAAGACCTCGAAAATAGAGTGTGCCAGTACTATCTATATGGACTTAATCCGAGGATATTCCATCAAGTCAAAAACCGTCAGTACTTCAAGTTACTAGAAGCCCAGAAGGCCGCGAAAGAAGCCGAAGGCGAGGAATTGAATTTCCGAATGCATCAACAACAGCTGATGAACAGTAACGACACAGCCTCGAAACCCACGTTTTGGAACAAGTCCCAAATTTACGGGCCAGGCAGCGCATCAGATACGCGAAGATTCCAGGTACAACAAAGAACCTCGACGAACTCGCCAAGGTCAACTCCTCGACCACCAGCGTCTGTCCACCACCACGATGAAGCGGAACAAGATGAAGATAAAGAACTCCAGAGATGTGAATGCCACACCTGTAACACACATCGGACCGCCCATGAACAACAAGCAGTATGTCATAATTGCGGAACCAGAGGACACTACAGCCGGAACTGCTACGCTCCGCGCCGACCACAGAACGACCAACGCCCTAATACTAACGGCAATAAGCGAGACGCAAATTTTCAAAACGCCAGCCTCAAAGACAAACCGCCCAACGACCAAGTCAATTGCACGTCAGAGGAACTCCAGTCAGAGGAAGAGGAAATAAAGGGACAGGAGGACGAACTAGAGGACGAGTGCCAACAGGAGCCCGTGTATGTTCAGTTTCACAGGGGTTACTACAGTGTGCTGTAATAAAATTTGGAGAAACAAAGCAAGGAGTAGCCCTTATGGTCGATACAGGTGCATCAATAAACCTCATAAAACGGAAGGTTATTTATCCATCGGATAAACAAATTTGTCCAATTATCAAACGCAAAATTTCCTTTAAGACTGGCAAAGCGCTAAATTCCGCGAATGAAATTGCTGTACTAACTCACATGGGGCTAAAGGACGAATTCGTCATTATACCAGACGATTATCTGCCTGACGAAGAAGATGGAATCATGGGAAACCCGTTTATGAGGAGGCGAGATTTCCAGTTGAATGCCTCGACGCTCACCCTGAAGAATAAGATACACCACCTTAGTAGCGACCGGAAAATTCGATTTAAACCAAATTCGGTGAACAAAATTGCCATCGATACCGACGAAAAGAATCTCGATCTCATGTTACGCATGGTCTATAAAGACGGAATGCCTATGGAAAATATCCCGGTGCAGATTGTACACACGAACAATCATGGTACGGCTTATGGAATCATCACCACCGCTGAAGACGAAGATATCGAGCTCGGACTGGAGAACGTCCAAGTCCACCGAGTAAAGAGTATGTCAACCCCGGGTGTATGGCAACAACCACGTGATGAAAGAGAGCAGGCGCTCCAACATACTGTCGACTTGAAACACCTACCGGATGAGTACCAGAAAGAAATTTGGAGTATTCTTCAGGATTTCAGCGATATCTTTGCCTTACAGGAGGAAGACATGGTCAATGGAACTTCAATGGCTGAACATCGCATCGAGTTGTCAGATCCTCAACGCATTGTAAATGTGAAAAGTTTCCGTGCTCCACAGCTGCACCAGCAGGTTGTAAAAGAGGGAGTAGAGAAAATGTTGAAACAAGGAATAATAACGGAATCCGAGTCGCCATACAACTCGCCAGTTTGGGTTGTACCCAAAAAACCGGGCCCCGACGGAAAGCCCAAGTATAGAATTGTGATCGATTTCAGGAAGATTAATGAACTTACCGTTCAGGATTCTTATCCGATACCAATAATCGAGGATTTACTCGATCACATGGGAAGGGCCAAGTTCTTTACTACTGTCGACATGGCCGCAGGATTCCACCAGATCAACATGGCTACTGACTCCAAGAAATACACTGCCTTCTCAACCCCTGACGGGCATTTCGAATACCAACGAATGCCTTTCGGATTACAGAACGCTCCTGCGACCTTCCAACGCATGATGAACGATGCGCTGAGAGGATTGAATCAGAAGATCTGTTGCGTCTACATTGATGACGTAATAATTTTTGGTGAAACGGAGGAAGAACACCATCGAAATGTAAGAACCGTATTTCAGCGTTTAAGACAATGTAACTTGAAACTCCAGCCAGAGAAGTGCGCCTTCATGAAGACTGAAGTGAGATACCTCGGATATGTCATCACTGACGAAGGAAGCAAACCAGATCCGGAAAAGACCAGAGCGATACAACAATTACCCGTTCCAGTCAACGTTAAGACGATTCGATCCTTCCTTGGTTTGACGGGGTATTACCGAAAGTTCATACAAAACTATTCAATGTTAGCGAAACCATTAACAAGGTTAACAAGAAAGGACATCCCATGGGATTGGTCAGCAGCCTGCCAAGAAGCCTTCGAAACCCTGAAAGAAAAGTTGGTCACACCACCGATACTTGTGAGATCAGACCCAGCTAAACAATACGTCGTAACCACCGACGCGTCAAACGATGGAATTGGAGCGGTACTATCTCAAGACGGCCACCCCATATATTTCTTATCTCGAACCCTGAATGATGCGGAAAGGAATTACAGTACGACGGAGAAGGAGATGCTTGCGGTTGTATGGGCCGTCAAGAGACTAAGAGTATATTTGCTCAATACACCGGATAAACCCTTCATCATCCGCACCGATCATCGTGCACTCGTATGGCTGAAAAATTGCGTAGACCCCAGTCAACGCCTGCTGCGTTGGAGACTAAGATTGGAGGAATACTCATTCCTGATAGAACATGTTTCGGGAAAAAGTAACGTAGTAGCGGATGAGTTATCTAGAGTCTTTCGCACAAAGGAAGAGATCTTCGGAAAACTCACCGAATTGGAAAAGGGACTATACGAAATCACACCCATTGACAGGAATCCCAAGTGGGTCCACCATATTGCCGCACGCCACATTGACATCGAGAGATTGTCACTCACAACAGGCAGAACAGAATCTCACGTCAAACTCGTTCCCAACCGAAATCGAAAAGGGGAGGACGGCAAATGGGTGAAGATTACCCTAGAAGAAAAGGATGCCTCTGACAACACCCTGATTATACCAAAGAATCAGACTGATAGACGTGAGAAACTCAGAAACTACATTCATCCGAAAAGGTACGAAAAGATATACTTCTGGATTGACCCTAAGAAAACCACCAAAGAAGAAACCAATTCGATCATTGAAGATCTCAAGAGGATACGTCAGGACTCAGGTGCAGACATATCATTTTGCTTGACAGGAAAGGATGTGCCTAACAAACAGCAACAGAAAGAAATCATGGCCAGCGCTCACAACGACATCAATGGACACTTTGGCCTAGCAAAAACAATTGACCGAGTAAAAGAAACGGCCGTATGGTCACGTATGGAGAATGATATCAATTCATTTATCCAGGCATGCCCCACGTGTCAGATGTATAAAAAGGAAAGGATACAAATGAAATCACCCGCCATTCTTTTCGAAACCTTTGCTGAAAAACCTAACGATCAAATTTCAATAGATATCGTCGGACCTCTGGTCGAAACTTGGAATAAACACCGATATATCCTCACGATGCAGGATTCAATAACTAAATTCATTAAATGTGCCCCACTTACGAACAAAACCGCGACAGAAGTTATCAAGGCTCTATCAGAGTACTGGATAGGTAACTTCGGGTGCCCCAAAGTAATCTTGACGGACATGGGAAAGGAGTTTTGTAACGAGCTGACCGATTCCTTTCTCGAACACTATAATATCAAACATATCACCACAACTGCATATCACCCGCAGTCGAACGGCTCTATAGAACGAATGCATGGTGTCTTGAAAGACCATATTCGAACTGCCTGCAAAGAGAGAATACACACTTGGGACAAGGTTTTAATAGAAATGGCACGTGCCTATAACACTTCCGTTCATCAATCAACAGGTGAAACGCCTCACAACCTCATGTTCTGTCACGAAGCCAACAATCCTGACGGTTTCCGCGAAAACCGATTGGAAACCGTGATTAGTAAGAAAATGTTGTGGATACGAAAATGGGAGGAACGGTTCGAGAAAGCTCTGGTCTGGCTTACCAAATCCAGAGAGAAAAACCAAAAACAAGTGGACCAAGGAACACGACGACAAACTCCTTTATATCAAGTGGGAGATAAAGTAATGATCAAGAACCATACGCGACAGAACGCCTTGGAAAGGATTTGGAATGGACCATTCGTCGTCGTCGAGATCAACGAACAAAAAGGAAATATCACTTACAAGAAAACCGCGGATGATTCCACAGCGTCTTATTGGAAGACCCATCTGAATAATACCAAACCGTACTACGAATACGACACCGGACCAAGGGAAAACGATCCAATCCCTAGAATTAAACTCAAACGGGTTCAGGGTAACGATTGGATCTCCACGGAATAGAGTCTAAGTTTCTTTTGTTATAGGTGTAGCAGTCTGTCCCTAGCCTACTTCGATGTCTCAGTTATCAATGGGACTTTACTCCAGGAGGAAGTGGGCAAAGTATACATGTACCAGGAAAGATGGAAGATATTCCAATCCATTGACGCAAGTGGGTTCACCAAACCATTACTCGACATTCACGACAAACTCGGAGGCCTCCAGACGATACGGGATACCTATCTGGACCATTGGAACCCTGGTCAGCGATCCCTCGCCCAGTCCGCCCTGGACGCTTTAGATTTAGAATTTGCCCGTGCCTCGTCACACAAGAATATTTTGGAAGTCATTTTAGACTTGGGTGCGCCTATTCTTCAAATGACGCGCCGCCCCTCTAAATTAAGGGAATCTCAATCCCACGGAACCAAAACAAGTACTCCGAAAGCGCTCGCGTCGAGCGATGTGACTTACGAAGCCTCGCGCGAGGCTGAGGCGGTATTTGGAAAACACGTCCTTCTGACGGGTCTGGCAAATGAAATGTATCCCCTAAGGAAATCTTATCTCACGCCAAACATCAGACCGAAAAGAGGAATGTTTAACTTTTTAGGAACAATCCAAAAATCAATCTATGGAACTGCTGACGCGGATGATTTGGAAATAATTAATGGGAATCTAGCCTCACTAAAAAATGTAACGGACACTCTAAATCTTGTGGTAACCAAGTCCTTGCACATCAATCAAGTCCAAATTAATATCTTGAATACAAATCAGCTCAAACTTAAACACTCTTTGGAAACTGTATGGGGACAATTAGAATCATTAAAAATAAAAGGTAACGAAACGCTTGCTTATCAGGAATACATGGAAGCTATAACTCTAAGTTTATTTGAAATTAAGGAACTGCAAAGACTGATCGACCTGGTAATGACTGCCGTACAATTAGGAAGGCATGGTATCATCGATAACACCCTTTTTACTCCAAAGGAGCTTATGACAGCTCTTCAAGCTTTCGACGCCAATGACAAAAAGACACTAATACCTATTAAAGAGGAAAATTACGAGAAGTTTATTAAAATAAGTGATTTAACTATAACCACAGATAAAGGCAAACTTATCTATATACTCACAGTGCCTTACTTAGAAAAGGAACCTTGGGTAATAATTCAGAATACCCCGGTACCCGTAAGAATAAATCACACTTATGTAACGCTTAACCCAACATATGCTTTGAAATTAGTACGTAAGAATTTTATAAGAGAAGTCACATTTTCTCAACTGAAACAGATAACCGATTATTTCATTGGTGATTACCGCGATGTGGGACATCGCAACGATACTATTGAGCTTTGTGAGAAAATAACTGATCCCATACCACGAGGATGCACTCTGAGTCGTTTTCTCGTCACAGATATTGCTTACATAAGAACGCAGGGATCGCAAATAATCTTACCTTCGAAGCCGATTGAGGTAACCATAACTTGCGCTTCAATGCAGACCTTTATTATTCAAATCACCAAGCCATCCCTGATAACCACGAATCAGAGCTGCGAACTTCAAACTTTGAAAACGCGAGTCAAATTAATCGTAGAACATATGACTTCTCAATTAACAGAAATACATGCAGATACCATTTCCCCGCTAAACAAATTTGTAACAGGCCGGGAAATTGTATTGCATCACGTGATTAACTTGGATACCCTCAAGGATCAAGGACAAGCCATTTTAGACCTTGAGAGTGTCCTCGCGAATAACGAAGCGACCCTTCGGGTCAACAATACATGGGCTAACTTCAAAGGTATAGGGATCCCATCAATAGCTGCCGTTTCTGGAACGATATCCGTCTTGTCTATTCTACTCTTGCTGTGGAAATTTAATATACCAACCTATATCTCGGCGTTCGCCGGATATTGTTGCCAAAGGAATCCCTCTGCTTTGGAAGTAGTAGAACGAAGGAAATTAAAACGCAGGATTGAGACACAGGCTAAAAGTAACGAAAGAATCCTACGAGAAATCAGAAGCCGCAGAGACGCGCCTTTGTCTTCGTCGGGGGATGTGATGGAGCTGGAACATTTCTAATGAAATGTAACAGTTTATATCCTCTCGTAGGAACATGCCGGGGATTATTTAGATGAATACAAAATTTATCATGCAGCGTAGCCCGCCTTATGCGCTTGGCTTTCTTATCGGCAGCAGTGCTCAAATTACGCGATTATGCACTTCATATGCACTGTCGCCGAGCCCGGCGAGAGGCCGTGTGAGCAGTCTCAATACTGCTTCCAGGCGTAACGCACGTCTAATTTAATATAATATAACGTTAACGTTTCCTTTTACCATTTGTTGTTATCAATTACCATTCAATTTCTCTGTTTGAATAAACATATAAATACATATATAATCGTTGCGCAATATTTGCATGACATTGGACTCACGCGATGGGCACACACAGAGGACCCGCCCTCTGGTGGTCGATTGATACAATCGCGGTGCGACAAATTCTTACCATCACAACCATAATATCACTGCCGTTCAGTTTCGGCAACTGCTCCTGGCCCTGGTCCGACCAGCACGCTCACCAACGACAGCTATTTAAAAACATGTGCTCCGCATGCTGGAATGACGGTAATTACAGTTTTACCGTAATTGACAGGGATAGCGAAATCGATGGGGGGATATATAGAAAGGGGTTTGACTGCTTCATAAGCATAAACTAACATGAACTTGCACAGTTTCATTACAACAATCGAGCCGGCAACATGGAGAGTACCAAGATTCGTAGGCATAGCGATACATTGAGTGAAATATCAAAGGCATGCGATGTCATACGTCAGGAGCACAAGATGATCAAGTTAGACAAGGAAACGACCAAACAGGTTATGAGGGAGGTATTCAAGCCTTCAGAACACCGTTGCAAGAATTGGTGAATACCTCAAAGCAGCAGCAGCAGCATATTGAAGAAGAAATTAAAACGGAACTACCGGATGTTACAATTGAAAAGAAGTGAAAAAGGATAATGAGAGTACCGAGGATGATGATAATGATAAGGCGGATGAGGATATGGATGATCGGAATTCAATGGAGGATGGGGATGGCGGTGGTGGTGGTGGTGGTGGTGGTGGTGGTGGTGGTGGTGGTGGTGTTACGCCCCGACGTACCGCCTTGGCGTACCTTTTTCAAAATTCCATTTCATTTCATTTCTTTAATTTCTTCAAGTCACAGATATTATTTCATCAAAATCTCATATTCTAATAACGGCGAGTTCCACCCCTCCCGGCAAAAGTCACGTAGAGACCAACAATCATCCCTAGTATAAGGTTCGACTTTCTTCTATTTAACTGGTACCAAGAACGGAGATAAGGGACTACTGAATTAGCATCAGTAGCGCTCAGTCTGGAAATATCCCTCTTTTTAAGTTAAAACTATAACCAATAACTAGGATAAACCACTACCTTTGGAACTACCAAATTAAAATAGATTACTTATTAGGATGTATGAATGAATGTGTGAACATTGCATGTAAATATCTTTTGTTCATATTTTCAATGTGTCACCGACGAGATTGAGAATCGTCGGAACACTGTCGAAGAGCGTGAAGTAACGCTAACCATGTGGATTTGGGCACCAGGAGGTCACCCTCGCACCTCATTGGTTAATTACCGTTGTAACTTATTACAACTGCAGCTCCTTGGACCCTCGGGCCCAAAAAGCCGCGTCTTTCGTCTGTCAAGTCGCGAGGTGCGTGGACGTGAACCCGTATTAGCCCTTCTTGAGCAATAGTAGCGTTCGGAAAATCTTAGTTGTGACCGGCCTAAAGTCTCGCGCTAATTCGTCAAATTCGAGCATTCAGTTATTCTGTTAGCTGCAAAAGACTCACTATCTTCTACGTTTCCATCTTTTCTGTGCTTTACTAAATCTCATCATTTCGAGAATAGACATTTTTATGCCATTCCATTTTCCGTAATTAAATTGAGGTTGGCCCTGATTCAACCGAATCAGGTAATTTTAAGTGCTCATAATAATAACTACATTAGCGTTTTTAATAAATAATCTTTGGAATCATTTTTAACATATATCAAAATCAGCAAATTGACACTTTCAACTAAAGCTTTCGATAGTAAGATATCATTCTAAATCTACAAAGATTAAATGACCGACGTTCAACATCGTTCGATTCATCAACTCATCCGAACTTGAGGTGAGGCCCTGGTCCAGAATTCTACTGACGCAGACCGACACGATCCCACGGCTCTCAATCTCGTCGACCGATTCACCTAAAGATAAGTCAATCCGGGTGTTAATCTTCGCAATTGAACGAATTCTTGTTTCACCTTTATAATCAAAATTTACTTCAGTAATATTCATTTCAAAGCAAGTCTAGAATTGGTGGCTAGCTTCACTACCCCCAATTAAATCATACTTACTGTTCCCAAGATTTAACCAACAAGAATTAACAACAGGATATATCATTGATTTAAGATAATCTGAAAAAAGAGATACAATATGGAATAATCACGACCAGTTAGTTATAACCATCGTTCAGAGTAGATGTTCCTGGTACCAAATAATAATATCCTTTAAAGTAGAATAACAGATAATTTGCCAAAACCCGCAAACGGTCAAATTTAGTGATTCTGCAGCTTCTCTGCATTTGAATACAAATTCGTCCGTCGGCGTGGATCGTTATACATATAAACTCAAACGCTTTATAAATTGTTACTTTCGGCTTTTATGTCATTATCATCATTCATTGTTATCAGACATTTCAATCACCAAATCATACAGAATATACTTCATCTTTAACCAGTTAAATCATAATAAACCATTTATTTTGAACGACCTTTTTCCCATTTTCATTATTATAAAATTGCCTCAACAATTTAAACAAACCTCACAGACCCGTACAGGACTATAGTAACACGATCCTACAAATTACCGGCTTATCGAAAGGTAGGTCTTTTCTTAGTTTTAATATTTATTCATTGTCGTTACGTGGAAGCTTGATTATTCAATTAATCATTAACCACCACCGCTCAGTACACTCTCACCCCCACGTAACAGTGGTGACGATGACGATGGCGATAACGATGACGACGATGACGATGACGATAATGATAATGATAATCTGCAATTTTTCCATACGATTAATACACATTTTATTCTTTGGAAAACTTTTTTCAATTTCCTGAAAACATTTTTTACATGTTTGTTACGTCCTCCAGACTTCATATTCCTTTCCCACACTCTTAGTTACCTCATCTCTGTAGTCTACTCTTATCATCGGCGAATCAGCAGATCCTCGTGTAAGTCGCGGCTAGCTTGCCTCCTACATCCCGTTAAACTCTGCAGATCCATCTTAGCGCTCAAGTAAGACACCTATCCCTCTAAACTAAGACCACACCTTTTTCCCTCGACCGACTCCTTTGCGTTAACTACTAGATGATAATAAACAATCATATACTTTAAATCGTTTAACTTCCCTTAAAAACCGATCCCTTCCTATTCCATTCACTTCCTGCATTGGGAGTAGTGGCACGCGAGTGCATGGTCGATGTAAACGGACCCTATAATAGCTAAATAACACCTTGGCTGGGCGTGGAGTAAGCTCCGATTACCGCTTATCGGAGCCTACGCATTTTACCCCGTAACATGTTAATCATATGCGAAAAAAGTTTTCAAAAAACTTCTCAGATCGTCTCAGATGCTGAACATAGATATTTACAGAGGTTCGGTAAGTTCTATAACTATTTTATTGGTTTGGGGTGACAAACCCCCAATCTACTGTGTCGGTCTGCCCAGGTATCAACTGCCGCATGTCGTGCTGCCTACTCAGAGCCAATTTTTGAAGTGAAAACTTCTTTCGCGGCGCTTAGCACTTTTGTACATGGGTACAAAATGTTAAACTTGCGTCAGATTCATAGCGCGTCAGATCCGTAGCCTGATCGAAAAACCGTAATATGGATGAAGAGGGGGTAATATTCCCCTCTCTTTCTACCGTACGGCGAAAATGTATGCCTGCTCCGTCTGTCTCGTTCAAGTGGTGCTGGGCGCCTGCACGTGTGTGTTTGTACTACAGCCTGCTACGCACATCCACAAATGGTGACTGCTGATGTGTCAATCGTTTGTATACTTGTGAAATTCGTGTATATGAAGTGCTTAAAAGATGGAAATGGAAGAAAGTGCATTTAATAACGAAAAAAGGGACGAAGAAATATCGAAAGAAAATAAATGAGTACTTTATAAAAATATACATATGTACCCACACATTATAGATGTAATATTTGTTATATGTTAATACTTCATAGCGTTAACCTACATATACGCGCGACAAATTTTAGCGACATATTTCAGGGAAATCGTTTCTTTTTCAATAATACATTAAAGCAATGCGCGCGTGACTCATTGGTTCTTGATATTAGGAGTATCAATTGTGATACTGACCACATTAGCTTATCCAGTGCTTTGCTAATCAAGTGTAAAAACGTGTATCACGTATAAAATCATAAAAAAATACGATATCAAACAAATAATTTCAAATGAAAATAAATGAAACAAAATAATAATAAATAATCTTCGTTTTTCAGAAAAACAAAAGAAAAAAGGAATAAAAATCGGAACTATCAATGTGCATGGCGTCAGTGTAGAAAAAATGAGAAAAAAAGATTCGAAGGAAGAAAAAGAAGAAGAAAAAAGAAAAAGACATCGTGAAAACCAAAGGGCATATTATTCATGTGATATAAATTGTCATGTTTGTCTACGATAGCGCAATTAATGAATATTGTATTTTACCATATAAATGATAGTACTTTTATACTGATAAATAAAACAATTCGTGCCAAATTATTCCCTAACCATTCCAACATATTCAAAAATGCACAACGTTGATGTTTAAGTTTTCACTTCTCCGGCACTCCCGGAGTGCAACCCGTCCTTTTTTTTTAGTACGATCTTGGTTACTTCGTGTTTTTTACTACGTATTAAACACTGGGGAAGGGTCAACTCTTGGTAAGCCATCAGACAGTTCTTATAATCATCAAACGTGATGCTATTTACTGTTGAATTTTTTACACTCTTGGCACGCTTACTCACTTTAACGCCAGTGTCATATTTTTCCCCATCCTCAACCATCGTAGTAAATGTTTACAGCTTTGCTCGTAGTCCCACAAACTCGGTCATAATTTTACCGTTATTTTCATCCTTCATTAGCCCTATTCGTTTCCTGTTTTTGAGAGGAATACCATACACATTGTCGGGCGGGTAGTCAGAGGTATCAAACATTGCATCCACATCAGGTTTGATGATATCGTAGATGTTCGATACGTTAAATTGATAAATAAGGCTGTCTGTGTCGGTATACAACAATTTGACCCGCTGATTGAAAAGTTGGATTTCACATACTTGTAGTGGAAATTATAGAGAATGATATTTGATAGATCTAGAATTGATGCACCGACGTCAATAGGTTTATCGAAGCGAACTTTGACACGATCCAATTCTTTGATAACTATATCTTCGTCAAATACGGTCCAGCTGCGAAACTTTGGTCTGGCAATGAGCGTTCTCGCACCACCTAGTTTATCGTATGTTGTAACCAATCTAACATCTGTGCGATTTCGTACATTCTCCATAGTCTTACCAAACACCGCGTTGTTCATGAGGTTGTAGAAGTTTTTCTCAAACTCGTTTCTAGATTGTTTTCGCATGTTGGTGTTGAGCGTGATATACGGCTCGAGCCATGGAGTTTGTTCAAACTTTAAAACTCTTTGTACTTTCGTTAATTTCATGCCTAAACTTAAACATTGCTTCAAATTTCTCTAATGTAGGACATATTTTGTTTTGGGGTGAAGGGTAGTCGCGAGTTTGGCGATTTTACTACCTGGTGGTGTGAAATGCTCGGGACAGAGAGGTAAGTCTTTGTGATCCTCATGGAGTTCTACAGGGTAGTCCAAATCTACCTCCAGAAAGTAACCGATTGATGAATCGTCTCGATGGTTTGTTATATCGACATGCTGATACTCCCACTCGAACGAGCCGACTGGTAAATGCACGCTCATAGCTGCACCGTACAGATTATTCACGTCAAAATACATGAGGTATGACTCCTCTTTGTTTGGATAAAAATCTTCACCCATGAATCTATTATTGGCCTGAGCATAGCAGTTAGAGCACTGCGCTACACCGCCTCGAATGGCTCTTTCAATGAATAATATCATTTCTGTGTCGTCTAAAAGTTGCAAATTTACTCCCGTGTATTTGAGCATAGTGTCGAAAGCAAGTCACGGCGCTGTGTAGTAGTGCAACGGATCTAAATCATATGTTTTGAAGCAGCTAGTGCGGAAATTTTCGAAAATATCTGCGAGCAAAAAAACATCCGTCTTCAAGTATAAATCCGAATACGCGCCTAATGTCTCTAAATTAAATTCATCCCAAACAGTTTTCGCGTGCTGATAATCGGCGTCCCTAATATTCGAATTGGTGAGTTGAGAGTAGAAATGCTTCTTTGCAGGTAGCCGAGTTTCATCGAGCTTCTCCCAACAATCGACGTATTCATAGGGAGAAACGCCTTCGCGAGTCATCAAACTGAACTGAGTCAGATTGTTGTAGAATTCGCCCGTTATATGCTTATCGGCATTGGTCAAACATGACGAGAGTTTATCAAGACTGCCGGCCATAAAACGAAAGGAATCGATAAATCTCAAGCTCATCATCGACCCTTCGATCCGCTTTATGAAGGATATACATTGCTTCTTATTTATAGGTAGCAGATCAGTCTTGCCTTTAAAAGTTGAAGCGAAAGATTTCATTAAAAACTGAGAATCGTAACCGGTTTAATTGTGAGAAACTATGGGAATCGTTGTGGAGACTTTGAAATTTAAATTGCATCCATTTTGAGCCGGGCCGCGATATTTACCAGTGAGGTGACAGTGATCGCGTATTTTGTTTTCATTTTTGGAAAACTTTTTGTCGCATACATGACAAGTTTTGGCAGGCATATGACGATCGCGTTGTGCTTGGGTAAGAAGCTCTACCGGAACTGGATAATCTAAACCGTCCTGTACTTGTGAAGCTAGATCTTTAAGCCGTCGGACAAACCAATCTATACAATCGGCACCGCGTCTACCGTGGAACTCTGATAAAGTCTCGTCGTACGAACAATGTACGTAGTACGCCACACTGTGCGGGATAGGCTTTTGAATTTCATAAGTCTTACGAGTTTCAAATTCATCTACGGGTTCGGGGATTATTATACACTCGAGATCGGCGCAGACAGCAAATGGAACAGCATCGTTGTTCTTGAAATTCGTAAACTCTAAATTTAAATTTTCGGCAAAAGTCGTACGCGCTTCATTCAACAGAACACTATCTCGACGATGAGCGTTGTACGATGATTCTTTGTCGAAGTGGCATAAGCATCTATCACATAAAAACGTTTTATGTTCTGTGACGTGGTATTTTGTACCCCGTCACTTTGTTTAATTATCGCATTCCCCTAGGTGCAGATATCGCTAAAAATAACGAAAGCACGTCTGAGGCCAATACTCCAAAAATGAACGACTAATTATCTTTAAGTTGATTTCCCTTTACTAAGCTAATTGTATGCTATTTTCTAATTCTGTAATGCTCTTCGAGAACCATCCGCGAGACCTTCACGTCAAGGTACCAGTACACTTCCTGACAGGGGTCAAGTACCAGCTCAACATCAACACCACCGACTACAGACGAACGAATACCGCTGAAACCACTCCCGATGGATGCCTATCTAGTTGTCGAAAAGGGTCGTGCGTGATGCACAACAGCACCTCCAACTATTTGAGACTTATCGGCCAGGAGCCGAACCACGAACGAATGTTTCTACCGCTCGGATGCATCGTCAGGCGGCGTACAGGGCTGTGCGTCAAAAACACAATGAAGCCTCCCGTCGACGATACTTATCAGCCTGGAGCTGAACCGACCCTAATATCTACTAAGTCGTTGACTATACAATAGAAGACGGTTTTCTCTTAACGAACCGTCTTATCGAAGGACTGCGGCGTGGAATAGGCTAATGATATGCTGACCACGTGGATCTGGTGGATCTAGTGTGGGGATCCGGGTTGAGGGCCATCACCACCAGATCGTTCCGGCATGAGGGCTTCCATGAGCGAGGGCCGGGATGCAGCGCCGACGAAATAGCTACAACGGGGAGTACCAGTAAAACAAGGAGTGAGTTACAGTCTGTCGCAAGTCCAGGAGACCGGTGACGTAACATTGCCGCACACATCAATATCGCAATACCTGAGCAGTACGACCCCACCCCCTTCTCACCAACGATACCGCATAGCTGCAGGAAAACATCTCTAACCACCTTCCGACGTCCTGATACCTCGATACCCGTCGTCGAGGGAAAAGAACATCAAACGGCGAGGGATTATCGCCGCCTATCCGTGGACCAGGCCACGGGACCAGCTGGTCCAATTAAGATACCGCAAATTTTGGGAAGAATCACGTGACACCAGCTCGATGAAAATCAGGATCATCGCTCATCTCATTACTCTACGTTCAGTTGTCAATTAAGAAAGACGTGTTCTCGATATCTGTAATAGAGTTTTTTTTTGCTATCATTGTATTAAGTTTATCGCTAGTGTACCGCATCCTGTAGTATCTACTATATCTTCTTTTACGTAAGTGAGGTTCCTTTTCTATTTTGTGAAGCCACGAGATTACTTGCAATATATCGTACCTTTACCTTTATCTCTTTCTCTCTTTACCTTGCAGTTGGTCTGCTTGAGCCAATTGGGCTCGTATCTTTTCTCTTTACCTTGCAGTTGGTCTGCTTGAGCCACCTGGGCTCGTACCTTATTATCTCTTATCTTGTCCCTTTCTCTGTCTTATTGCAAGTAACTTCGCGACTGGTTGATTATTACTTACGCATTGTAGTGACTATCGCTTTATCTTATTATCTTTCTCTTTTAGAATATTTGAATGTCTAATATCGCTGTCTAGCAGCGCGTTCCGTTAAAGGATCAATTTTTATCTTAGCTACTGAGCATTACTATTTTGTTATATTTTCTCTGATTAGTTTCTATCTGTCTCTTTATCTATTATCGTTGATTATCGCATCTTAGTGAGAGTACCGCGGGAGCGATCTTATATCGCTGCGCGGTCCCGTTCGTCGTTCATTTGACATTGGAGTATTGTGCCATATCGCATAACATCTTTTTCACTATTTTCTTCGCTTATATCGCTGATCGTAGTTGTCCGTAGTCTATTGGGTTTGCCGTACGTGGCATATTAATTACCTTGAATATTGGTTGCCTTATCTTGAATTACCTTTTATCGTACCGATTATTATCTTTCTTTCTCTCGCACTTACCGCAAACCAGAGACTACGTATTATCTTTTATTCTCTATATTTTATAATAATTTTCTATTTGACCTATCGCTTGAATTTACCTTGTAATTCATAATTCCCTGTCTGCCTATTTCTGATCATTCTGGTAATGTGATAACTATTTCAATTGTTGTATTTCGCATGAGTTATAATCGCTTCTCACATTTTATGATTTATTTGCTTACCGCTTAATTTAAGTACAGTGTATCTCTTCTGTTCTGCCTACCTGTCATAAAACCGTGTTAATCATTACCTTTAATATCGCGAGCTTGCTCATATTTCCCGCTTATTCGGAAAACGTTCCGTTAATTGTTAACTCTCTCGCTTAACCTTTCTCTGGCTGTAACTATTGTTAATTATCGCATATATCGTATTTGTATCGCAAACTCTTCCGCTACTTGCTTGTCAGTAAACTTATCGCTTCTTGTTTAATATATTTGATATTATTCCTGCTTCACCTGTTTCTTATTTTATCTATTGGATTCGACTCCGCCCCTCTACCATTATCTTGTCTCTCTGAGCGAACTGTGCAAAACCGTCGTAGAACCTGACCTTACCTTTATCTATTACCTTTATCTTTATCGTTGTCTTTTTCTCTAATTATCTATTTTTGACGCATGTGCGTCTGGCGCCCAACAATTGTATCTTTCTCCCTTAGTATCTCTCTCTATCTAATTATTTAGGTTAGCGACTGCGCCGTAGGGTAACCAATTATCGTTATATCGTTATTACCCTCAAAAATTTGGTTACAGTTCATGAACGGACAATTTTCACTCACGAAACGCGAAAGATTCTTGATCCAAACAAAGTGAAATCTCGGTGCAAACTCGCCAGTCATATCGTCTTCCGGATTACTCTCAACTACAGAAGATGAATCGTGTCAATGTTCGCTGTACTCAAATGATCACTCAAATAAATTGGCACGATGACACTTTTCTTAGCTCTAGGATGGGCTGAAAAGGTTTGAGATTCTATCCCGTATACATTGTGACGTTGCACCTAGAGTGCAAGTCATAACAAACCCCAAACCCGCGGGGAAGAGCCGAACGGGTGAGTCCAGTCCCGTCGGGAAAGACCCGAACGTAACCGAAGCCCACCGACGCATTACGACCACGACCTGCGAGGCAGCAACACGTCAAAGGAGAAAAGTTCACGAGAAGCGAAGAGGGAGAGAGAGAGAGAGAGAGAGAGAGAGAGAGAGAGAGAGAGAGAGAGAGAGAGAGAGAGAGAGAGAGAGAGAGAGAGAGAGAGAGCAAAAGAGAGAGACCCCGACACTCACACCGTCACACGCACACCATTCTCCACACACGCCGACGACGCCAGGTTAGCCTGCATTCTACAGCCGATCTGCTCCTCCCCTCGCAATACCAACCCTTTCTACCTCACACTCCCCGTCACACTACACCACCCTCCCCTCGCAATACCAACCCTTTCTACCTCACACTCCCCGTCACACTACACCCCCATCCCCTCGCAATACCAACCCTCCCTACCACACATTCCCCGTCACCTCACACACTCCCCCCCCCCCCCCCCCCCCCCGCGCGTACCTGTAAGTTAGTATTAAGAAACGCTAAGGGCTGAAGCGTGATCAGCCCCCGTTAAAGTCTACAACCCTTTTGTATCTTTCGTAGTTTAAGTCGACTCACCTCCCCCGATCGCAACGCATGTACCACCTCCCCCTTTTTCGCAAATACACACGCCAAGTTTTACCTATTACATCCGCCCCGTCTCTAATTGTCTCTTCCCCCCCCACATTATTCGTGCGGACTCAAAACCCGTCACAACATTGATTGGCAAATTATTCAATTTTTCAAACTTTTTCACATCGCGCAGAGTAGTGGGAAAATTGATACCTGATGTACATTCCAACTCGGAAATATACCCACGATAATGGCGAGTCCTATCGGTGTTGGTGTTGACTGGGTGGAGGGCTGCTGTGATGGACCAGAGAAGGCATCTTTCGTCATCGTTTTTCACGTTCACCATCGCTCTCTTCCGCTGAATATCCTTGGACAGCTCAACGAATGTCAAAAGCCCCGCAGCGAGAGGCTGATGGTACCTGTTGATGTTTACGGCAGTACTGAGGATCTCGGTCATGCTCTACCCAGAATCGCGTTGTTCGAAATCTTCAACCTTCGACAGCAGATCACCTCGTGCACGTGTAAACCAGCCATCTATATCGCTCGATGGGAGAAGAATCGCCACGTTGGATGTATTGAAGCTCTTAACTTCAGTGGAGATCTCTTCGTGTTTGACATTTTCGAATTTGCACGATAATATGAGGTTGACCTTCACATTTCCCTCCTGATGCAGTATCAGCTCCAACTTCTCGGTGACGACGCGCTGCACATCGTCCAGAAAGGCGTCCACATTTTTATAACCAAGGTTAGTGATAACGCCGGTGAGAATCCAGCTAGTAAACGCGCTGTCGACGTCGTCCCATTTTACACCCGCAGGAGTGCCTATATTAGCGCCCATCACCACAGCATGCTGCTGCTACCGTCGCTGTCGCAGCTGTTGCTGAATCTTCGCCACCCAGGATTTCTAGAGCGGGATTGCATGTTGAATTTGCAGTTTCATACCTATGCTCGTTCTCGGACGCTTGGAAACACCACGCAGCGCAGCCATTGGAGATTTTCCGCTCCAACGTCAATCCAGTGCTTGAAGATATCGTCATTCTCCCGCTCAGGATGCAGCTCACCCAACAAATTGTGCGCATTCTCCCTCATCCTGACGAGATTCGAGTATGTTTCGGCGGCCATGACTTTACTGTTGATATAAGCAGAACTTTATAGAACTTCTGACTTGCACGTATCGTGTAAGACTGACGAGTCTGCATCGGAAGCGTTGAGTTAATATATATCAATAGATCGCAATAATTCGGGTGTCGTGGTGGGGGGTCGAAGCTCTGTACCACCGCCGCCATCAAAGAATGAAAAAATTTTATGACAAGCAAGTCTGAGCCTGCACACTCCATCCCTAATCAGCGTGGGCCATGTGATAGAAAAAATCGGTCAACGAAAAGCAGGTAGTGAGCAGTGTTTGGCGGGAGACAAATCTTGTCTTGCCAACTCTTGACCAGATGGTTTGTGCACATACTGTTTTTGGGGTTTATCACTCTTTATAGCGAACAGGTCTGAGCCTGCACACCCCCAACCATATTAGCGTGGGGCATGCGATGAGAAAAAAATCGGTCAACAAAAAATGCAGGTAGCGAGTAATGTTTAACAGGAGAAGAATCTTGTCTTGCCAACTCTTGACCAGATAGCTTGTGCACATACAGTTTTTGAGGTTTATGACTCTTCATGACGAACAGGTCTGAGCCTTCACACCCCCAACCATATTAGCATGCGGCATGATTGTTTTGAAGAATAAAATTTACAGAAAGTACAAAAAATAAAAATACAAAAGGTTATTGTTAGAAATGTGCAATATTGTTGCACATCCCAATTCTGTCAATCGAAGACAAGATATTGAACATCTGAGTACTATCTACACCTCTGTCATACACCCAACGTAACTATCTATTACCGACTGAGCTTGCTCTCGATTTTACCTTCTTAACAAATTCTGGTTTCCATTTAACCCGTTGACTCTGTGCTTGCTCTGATAATGATTGATATCGATCTCCCCCCACTACACACTGGACGTTCCGCATGTTCAAAAGTGCTCCTAAACCTAAAACGGTCGCTGTGTGTTTTTATTGAATTAACAATAAGGATGAATGCTTGGGAGTTTCGTATCGCGATCGTAGTGTTTTTTAGTTTTTATTTTTTAAATGAACTTTTGTTCTTATTCGATTATTCGAACACGCATTCACTACATACTAGTGGTTCCATTTCTTCGGTAATTGAATGTGTCAGTCCACACCAGGTAATACCTCTCATTTATATTTGCATAAACATTCCTGCTTATTACCTTAACCTTTTATATTTAATTTTTTTATAACTGAGTTGTACATTATTTTATTATTTCTGTTCGTGACAGAAGTTTTAAATAAATTGTTCTGAGGAGGGCTCCCATCAGGGCTGAAACGTTAACACAATAAAAAAGTGTTTTGATGTCCACGACCTTCATATCCAAGAATAATATTATTCAATAAAATTTACAATTACTCATCGTCTATTTTACTGCAAATAAAATTTATCATATTTTTAAATTTTCCCACCAAATAAATTCATATGAAAAGAACACATGAAACTTATAAAGATATACGCATAATTGTACTAAATTCTATGTATAAGCTGGGATATACATTCTAATAAATTATATTTCCTAGAGAGATAAATAATTTTATTGAATATTCCATCATAATTCTATGTGTGAACTATAATATAATTGTAAAGAATTTTACTGGTATTTGTGCGCATATTATGAGCATTTTTTAAACAGATGGTCGTATTCCAGATAGTCTTTTCCTAGAGGATTCGGCCCATCCACTATATCGACATCGGGTCCCGGTGTATAATGCAGAAGACACCTGCAGCAACTGGCAATCTTGTCATCCGTTTTCATTGGTACATAGCTGCATGAAAATTCAAACTTGTTGAATTCCCCACCATAGTATTTCATTTGCAGACGATTTTCCCCAGCCATGTTACACATTTCAGTCGGCTGATCAGCATCTTTTTGTAGAACCCTTGCGATTCTCGGTGGTAAGACGTTGTATTTTCCATCGATCATCGCCAGAACACGTAACCCAAATTTCGTTTTGACCAGTCGTAACCGAGTGACGTCATACACCACACCAATTTTGAGTTCCGAGATCTTCACGGTAGGCAAATTCTCCAGGCGGCTGACGTGGTTAACTTTGGTTAGATCCATTGCGTTTCAATCAGTTTCTTGTTTTTTTCACAAGTAAGAACAGTTCAGGACGCGAAGAGGTGATGAGAACAGAGTGATCATCGGAATAAGCTCACGTTTTATATACCACACATCCCCACTACAATTTTCCATCAGACAAGTTTCGAAACGCATTTTGTGGGAAGAATTTTGTTGGAAGAATTTTTATGGACCCACCCTCCTTGCCCCAAGACTGATTTATTGACAATACCATCTGGTGTTTCGCGGGTAAAAAAAATTTACGACATAATCAAAGCATTCAACTGCTATTTTGGAACGTTTTATTTCACCTAATAAAAACCCCCTATTTCACAGGTCTCGACCTGCATTTTGTGAGAAAAATTTTACGATCTATTCAAAGCATCAAACCATTATTTTCTAAAACGTTCACTCAACCACATGATACATGAAAAAGTTACTATCTTGCGGCGAGCATTGGAAACATCACGCAGAGTCGATCGGCGGAATATCGATTGATCGATAATGCGGTGGGGGCGCCACATGCGACAAACCTGCGGCAACACCCGGTAACACCAACTGTCGGTAAGATCGGAGATAACAATTTCGTCGGTAAAATGTTTACCATCTAACAATAAAAAAATTTGAAATGTCTGCTCATCTGAATAAGCAAATAATTCATTGTTAAACTGTTTGTTGGTAAGATCGGGAGAAGATACTTATGGCGCCATCCGTGTCAACAGTCGGTAACAATGTCGTGGGTAAGGCCACCATCGCGGTGGTAACATACCGACTTTCAATAAGATAGAAATCGGGGCTACTCTGCCAGTACACCGCCATTTTAAAAGTTAGAATCGGCCTCCCTACCCTACTCAGCTTTCTTGAATATTCAAGAGGAAATCCCGGGAAATCTCGAATTACTCAATTGATTCAAACGAGAGAAACGTGGCTGAATGCGAGACGGAGGCTCGGAAAAGCCAATCTCGTTTGCTACCCTTGATCTACAAATAGGGAAATTCTCTGTTTCCCTAATAAAAGGAACAGACCTTGTGTCGTTAACATCTTGGGGAAGACCTGGGTATTAGACTTCCTGATCAGCAGGAGGAGGAACAGGAGAAGGAACTGAAGTTGCAACTACAGAAATTCGTGGAGTGACGGCCGGTTCTCGATAGCGGCTTTTCTGATAAACTGATTGGAGAGCCGCAACAGTTTTCCGCAATAGGTCATGCAAACTGGTTTCCGAACGTTCCTGAGCCTCTCTATCTAGTCTCCGCTGTTCTTGTTGAGCGGCAAGTTCTCTTTCTCGCTGTTCTTGTTGAGTGGCGAGTTCTCTTTTTGGCTGTTCTTGTTAAGTGCCAAGTTCTCCTTTTCGGTGTTCTTGTTGGTCTTGAAGCAGCTGGGAAGTTGTTGTTGTTGCCGGTTAGCCGCTTCAAGAAGCTGTTGTTGGTGACGTTCGGCGGCTTCTTGCTGTTGATTGATGATCTTCAGCAGATCATTCTGTGTGAGTGAGATCCCCGAAAGTACAGGAACAGGGGCCGTTGGAGCTGTAGATATTGTATCGGGGACTTGCGGATTTTCCATGGGAAAAGGACCATCTCCGCAACTTTGCCTTCGACGAGAGCGTCTCGAACGGCTACTGCTCATAATTAGATCACGCACTGAATTGACTCACGTAAGAAAAACTCAATATCTCACTTCTGACACCAGTGTAACGTTTTAATACGTTGCAAAATAAATATAGATTTGCGAGCTTATTTAGTGAGTCAATTAAAGGCGCAATTAAAATGTTACGGGGAAGCTTTAATAGCAGAGAACGTGTTTCTAGTTTAAAATCTGAAACAAGACTGTTTCTATAATAATGTTGGTTGACGCAGCAACCTTATTTTTTTTAAAGACATAAGAGGATTATAAACTTCTTCTATCTATGATGATCACTAGATCATTAAAAAGGGGGTAAGATGGGTGATTTCACCCTTTGTAACAATATCATCACTAGAAGAATCAACTATATTACTTTTTCTTTGAATAGATATGTTGTTGTTATTCTCAACATCTGTTTTTTCATTGCCTTCAGAGATTTTTAATTTTTTAGGTCTCTAAAAAACTAGTTCTGCGTGGGCTGTTGATGTCGATGGCATTGGATTGAGTATACTATCGACGAATGGCCTTTTGCCAAAATTGATGGAGTTATCGAACTCGTTATTGTGTCGCAAATTTTTTATTTCATTTGAAGCAAATCTACAATATAGCCTTCAGCAATACTATTAGATTTCCACCCACCATGACGTTTTAATATCGTAATATCAACTCCACCGTCTACCAATAGTGTTGCCGAGGTTCCACAAAATGATGCCCGGTGTATGGTTTAAGCTCTGCCAATCCTAAAAATGTCGCTATGTTTTTCGGCCAATTTTATTTAAACCAATTGGTTGGTTCGTACGCTTCCCTTTAAACATCTTCAAAAAAACATCGATCGTTTGATTTGTTATTCAACCGAATTCCCATGTATTTTTTGCAGGCGCTATAAAAGTTCTCGACGATAGTGAACGACTTTTCAATCCTTGTTCTCGTTTTTGGAATGCGAATTAAAGTCATTGTATCATGATCTCTTATATCTTTTACAGTTAAATTTGTGAGTTCCTCGCGTCTTAAAGCTCTTGTGATTCCGAAAATGAAAATAACCTGTGACGATATGATAACGTAAACGTCATTTTGGAAATTAATTGATTTTGAAAAGGGATACACGTTTTATTTTATTCACTTTGAGAACTGAATATTCACTGTAAGATGCTTCGTTAATAAATTTGGCGACATCGGCAGCAGTAAACACTTTAGATTTCTTTGGTTCGTAACCAGCACTGTGGTTTAAAAAAAGCAAGTAATTTTGCATAAATAGAAATGTAGATGTCATCGTATGCATTAATACACGCTTTTATCATCGAATATTCAGCCTGGTATTTTTTGTTTCCGCTATACTTTAAACTCATTATAACTAGCCGTGTAATGTCTCTGCGATTTTTCCGGCAATAAGTTTATAGATATAGTTTTTGCCGCTTCAAGGAGTTTAATTGGCACTGTATCGTCACACTCAGAATCACTCATTTTTCCGATCTTCACTCTCGCACGATTCAGAAGTACTGAGCTATCGTGACAGTCACATCGATCAAACAGCAACATACACATACAGAAACAGCATACACAAAAAACAGCTAATATGATCGTTTGTAATCAATGTTAGTAATCCGAGCGTTACATTCGCTCCTTAACGTCGCAATTGTTTTCGGAGGTATTCTAGTTCAGAAATTCGAAAAAATCATTGTTATTTTCGCCTACTTTCAAAGTTTTGACCTTTGAGAATATGTCCCTAAGGTGATTTTTTTTAAATTCTCATTATTTTGGAATCTACAGCTACTTTTGTGAAGCGCCGACTGAACCAGTTGGCGATCCGGCCGGAACGAATGAATAATAGACAGTAGGCAAACTCCAACTACCTGAGGGGAGCACATGTTATAAAAGGTCTTTTGTACTCAATATATTCTTAGAAATTGACTACGTAGAAGTTCATTGTAACGTAGTTTGTTGAAATATTCTCATGTTGAGTGAAGAAATAAAATGTTTCCAGTGTAAAATTTAATTTGTTCGTGCAAAATGGATATCAAATATGGTGGAAGTACTACTCTTCGTGCAGATAGACCTAGAAAAAGAAAACCTCCATGCAATCGGTATTCTGAGAAGTTGGATACAAGTTTTGTGAGTGCCCCAGCAGCTAAACTACACAAGTCGACAGACGAAGATATTATAATTGAAAATGCTTACGGATATTGTATCTCAGAATTTTTTTCAGTTTCTGCTACTTTGCCTTGAATAATTGTGTGCTACATGCAAGTGAAGCATAAAATTTTCACGAACTGCTGCACGTGGGTTGGGATTCAGAATTGCATTGAAGTACAGTTGCGACAACATACAGTATATCAATTCATCACCCTTTATCAACAAAGGTTTTGAAATTAATCGTAGAATAGTTGTAGCCATGAGAATTTTAGGTGTACGAAGAGAAGGCATAAATATATTTTTCACAACACCTGCTCTGGAAGTTGACTTTTCGAGCGCTGTATGTCATCTCCGAAATACACAATAATCGCATACTTGACTATATGTGTTTCATAACCGCACATGTTCGGTTAAGTATCAGCTAACTGCACAGATTGCACCTAAACTATACTACTATAGAAATATAACCACACGAGTACAGTCTGTATTAAATTCACTCTATCTTTTTCACTTTACTAAAAACTACTCAAACGCCATCTGATGCCCCTATAGTAATTTAAGTTTTAAAATTATTATATTCCTCTCAAATTCGACTACCAGATCAGTTTTTTCAAAAAATATTGTATTCTACGTGTGGGATAAGTAGCAAATATGACAGTCGTGATTACGACATTCGCTGTGAGGTTTATGAGACATTCGTATGAATACTCGTGTGGATGTCACCATCTACACGACATCTACCACACTCGTCTTCATACGAATGCCCCATAAACCTTACGCTCATGTCGCAACAACACGACTGTCCGATTATTTGCTACTTATCCTACATGTAGCATGAATAACTATTGCAGCATGATGGATATTTGCCAAGGACTGTCAATTAGTATGTACTACACTTGTTTGAAACATTTGCATAAGGTTGCATCTTCAGTTTATGATTATGTTATTTTAAAAGTCGTTGACGAGGAGAAAGAATTAACGCAAGCATCTGAACCTGACACCGATCCCACACATTTTACAGTGTTTGGTGATGGCACGTGGAAAAAATGCGATTCCAACTCACTGTTTAGAATAACTACACTTGTTGGTAAATACAGCAAAAAAGTTGTTGATACTGTTGTAAAATATAGTTTTTGCCAAGCATGTAATTTATGGAAAACTAAAAAGAAGTCGGACATTGAAGCTTATAACGATTGGTACTAAGAGCGTGAAGATTCGTGTACAGGAAATCATAAAGGATGTTCCGGAAAATGAAGTCGGTGCTGTGGTTGAAATGTTTAATCGGTCGGTGGAAAAACATAGACTCAAGTACGCAAAATACATTAGAGACGATGATTCGAAAACATTTAAAGATATCCTGGACATGAACCCACACGATGGTGATGGTGAGTGATAAAAAAAGAGTGTGTTGATCACGTGCAGAAAAGAATGGGATTTCGTTTACGAAAAGCTAAGAACAACAATACAGGCATTGGTAGTAAATGTCCTGGAAAATTGACTGGCAAACTTATTGATGAACTTAGTGTATGTTATGGCTTAGCTATTTAGAGGAATCCTGAATTTGCTGAAGATATGAGAAACGAGATATGGGCGACATACTATCATAAAAGTTCTATGGATACGAATAAACGACACCAGTTTTGTCCACCGGGATCATCAAACTGGGGCAGGTGGCGGAACGCTGAGGCTGAAGGTACTTTAGATGACTGTAAACACGAAAATCCTCCTTCAACTTACAAAGTTTTAGGTGTAACCAAGCCAATACATGAAGGTTTATCTTGAGAAAGCTTGCTAATAAGCTTATAAAAGCTTGGGCTCAGAAATACAGAATAATAACGAATCTTCGAATTCACTTATTTGGACTTTCGCACCCAAGCATATCCATGCTGAAACCCACACCATTCAAACTGCTAATTTTATTACTGTGTGTATATTTAACGAATAATTTTTACCACTTTTAAAAATTATTGCTGAAATGGAAATAACACGTACATGAACTTGGCTCGCCAATTGTCGAGAATGTGAATTCGGATTATAGCATAATTTGCCGAGAATTATCCGTAAATTAGTCGCGCGACTTTTTTTTCACACTCAATTTTCAAAAAAAAGCGGATGGCGTGCCAACTTTTCAAAAATTTAGGGTGCCATCTATCAAAAAAACGCACAGCGAGCATCATGCGTAATTCTGATTTGGTTGATAATTTGCCGTAAATAAGCCACAAATTAATCGTTAAACTTTCTTTTTTGTCGCGCTTGATTATAAAAAAAAAAATGAAAAGTTAGCGCACCCCCAGACAGATAATAATTGAACTCATATTTTGCCTTTCCTTGCCGGAAGCCGAGCGTGACTCCAAAAACTGAAGAGAATATAATATATATATTGTGACGATTTGTTTTTTTATTATTACAATTTACAGCTACGTTGGATAAACTATTGACTTTTCTATTCTCAATAGCAAATCGTCAATCTCAATACAAATCATGAGCACGTTCAACTATATATAATGTGATTTATTTTGGAGGTTAGGTTTTTGCAAATTAACAAGACGTGGCGTTGCTCTGAAAACAAAGATTTTTATTTTATCCTTTTTTTCCCTCAGGGATCTGTGCATCTTATTATATAAACTCTCACCTAAAAACAAAGAAACGACATTTATGTTTTTTGTTTAATTTGCTGATTTCTCCTTGACGTTTCACTATGGAGGTCTTTTATTTTGAGCCTCTTTGACACCTGCCTCTTCTCTCTTATCTCTACCGTCTATAGCGACCCCGGGCTTACCGACATGGCGCATGCGCCTTTCAAAGAAATATATTTTCTTTACATCTCCCCACCCCGGGAGAAAATTCGACGACCGAATTTTCGTTGGTTATCCAGTAACGGAGTGCCCTCGAATTTGACTTTCCTCTTCGTTACTTTGTATTTGTACTTCCTCGTTGTGTTTCGTAGGCGCCGGGATGAGTTTCGTGATGTGGAAAAGATTTGATTCTGTTTTTTTGTGGCCTGTGTCAATTCTGTATATCGAATTCGAAATTTTCCCTACGATTGCAAATGGTCCGCAATTTAGTTCTTCCAATTTTCTTCTGTTTAGTTTGTTTCCGTTTTCCACATACACCATATCTCCTACATTGAATTCATAGTTTTTCCGATTTTTATCAAATATTTTTTTGTTGTAGTCGTGTGATTTTATGGAATTTTTGAGTGCTGTTTTCCTGTCTTCAAGCCAGTCTCTTTCCGGTTTTTCCAATTTTAATTCCTTCGGTAGAATCGTGACATCCGTGCCATCTAATAAATATTTTGGTGCGAAGCCCGTGACTGAATGTTCCGTGTCGTTATATTTATTCGTGCATTCCCGCGCTACCGTAGTCCAAGCTTTTTTTTCTCTTTGTTCGTTCATTTTGCATCTGATTTTGTTCACCAGAGTTTAATTCAGCCTTTCGTTCAAGCCGTTTGAAAATGGTGAGTTCACTGCGGTGAAAATTACCGGGATTGATTTTTCTTTGAGACATTCTTTGAATTCCTTCGAATTTATTCCCGGGTATTGGTCCGTGAGGAGTAATCCGATTTCGTTCGTTTCCGGTATATTATTGATCAGTTTCACGAAGTCCTTAGCGCTTTGTGTTCTTGACGTTGAGATGTATGCGTATCTAGTGAAATGGTCCACTAGTAGGTGCAAATATCTTTTTGTGGACCTGGATCCTCCGAATCCCCCGATCGTGTCTATTGAGACTATGTCGAACGGTTTTTCAGCCGGGCCCAAGTGAGACATGAGGCCGAATTTGTGTTGTCCTCTTGATTTATTTTTTATGCATACCTCGCAGCCTTTGCAAACTTCTTTTATGTTTTTCGTCAGATTCTTTGTTGTGTATGCTGAGCCTATCTTTTTCTTCAATTGATTCATACCTATGTGGCATAGGTTTCGGTGTATATCTTTTATAAGTTTGATGCTGAATTCCTCCGATAGAACTATTTTTTCTTTCTTGTTAACTTTTTTGAAGTATACGTTGTGTCTCTCGATTAGTTTCCTTTTAGTCTTTTGTACTTTTTCATTGTTTTTTTGGTCTTCTCGAATATCCTCTAATTTTATTATGTTTACAATTTTCAGTTGTTCTTTTTTATTTTCATCTGGTTCTAGTACTGGGTTCCTGCTCAGACAATCTGCTTCCACGTTCTCTTTTCCTGGGGCATATTTGATTTTGAAATCGTATTGGGACAAGTAATACGTTAAATCTCCTAATTCTTCATCAGTTCTTGCTTTAACGTTCATATTCTCTAGCGGTTTATGATCTGAGTATACCGTGAAGGTTTTTCCGATGAGCCAGTACTGCCAGTATTTCACTGCTTCTTTGATTGCCAGGCATTCCAAATATATAGCTTTTCGTTTTTTTTGAGTTTCGTTCAGTTTTTTTGAGAAATATGCCACCGGTTTTTCTTTTCCGTCCGGCTGCTTTTGCTTTAGAATAGCCCCAACGCCTTCCAAGGACGCGTCTGTATAAATGTTGATTGGCAAGTTTTGATCGAATATTTGTAAAATCGGCTGTGAGCATAGAAGTTCTTTTATTTTTTCGAATGATTTTTGGCATGCCTCTGTCCAAATAAATTTTTGATTTTTTTTCAGAAGATTATGTAATGGGGCCAAGATTATTGCGCTCTTTGGTATATATTCATTATAAAAGTTGATTTTTCCTAGAAATTGCCTGATGTTTTTTTGAGTTTTTGGGACTGGAAATCCTCGTATCGAAATGAGGTTATCCTTCACCGGCCGTACTGAGTTGTTTTGTATTATGTGGCCGAGATATTTTACTGAATCTGATGCGAATGTGCATTTTGTAAACTTTAATCTAAAACCTTCTTTTTCTATTGCTTCTAATAATTGCGTTAGATGGTTTGTGTGATCGGCAAAGGACTTTGAGAATATCAGTATATCGTCTATGTAATTAACAGCGAATTCCGCGAGGTTGTATTTTCTCAAAATGTTACTCAGTATCCGTTGAAAGATAGCCGGTGACGTTTTTAGCCCAAAAGGCAAGCACGTCCACTGGAAGTGTCCCTCTTGTGTCACGAAAGCGGTCTTTTTTTTGTCCTCTATCCGTAGAGGGATCGACCAGAATGCGGAGTTTATATCCAGCGTTGAGAAAAATTTACAATTCCGCGTTTTTACCATCAAGTCCTCGATGAGTGGGAACGGTTGTGCTTGAGGCACTACTATTTTGTTTAAGTCTCTGAAGTCTATACACAATCGCGATTTTTTGTTTTCTTCTTTTTTAAATACCAGAGTTACTGGCGCAGCAAATGGACTGTATGATTCTTCTATCAGCTTTCTATCCAGTAACTTTGATATTTGTTCTTCTATTTCTTTTTTATCGTCTATCGTGCATCTGTACGGCCTCTTACTGCAGTATTTGTCTACTAATAGGTCTATGCGGGCCTCGTATTCTTTCACCGTGCCGATGTCATATTTGTCTTTTGCGAAGACTGATTTGTGTCTATCCATAAGTTTTTCTATTTCAACCTTTTGATGGTGACTCAAATGTTCTAGTTTTATTTCAATGTCTTTCTCTTGGACGTGTTCGTTGAAGTTTATTAAATGATTTGGGACCGCGGAGTTTTCGTCATCCATACGGGTTAATTTTCGATTTATTTTTCCGTTGCTACTATCTTTTTCTATTTCCTGTTTTTTTGTGTGTTTACATCTTTTTTCTGACTTATTTCCAAATTTTCATTTTGAATCAATTTGAACTTTTTTATCATGTCCAATCCGATCAAAAAGTCATACTTGAAATTATCTTCATCAATGACGTGCACGTCCACTTTTTCTTCTATTTTAAATATTTTAATTTTCAGAGTTGTTAATCCCCCTGTTTTTTTAACACCATTAATCGTTATCAGATTTACATTATTTGGATTTTTCCCTGACTCTTTTAATTTTAATAATTTTGTATTAATCAAAGAGACGTTTGACCCGGAATCGTAGACTCCGAGTACCTCTAGTTTATCTTCTAATACTAGTCTGACTTTTATTAATGGTGTTACTACTCGTTTTTTTGATCGGTTTCGTTTAACTCGGCTTCTATCACTGAGTTGTTTATATATTTACCGAACTTTTTTTTCTCCCCTTCGCCTTCTTTGACCTTAAACCAACATGCTGCTTCGGGGTGATAACGCGCTCCTTTGTTCAGCTTTTCGCAGATTGTACATGGTTTGTGATCTTCGTTCCTACCTTGCACGTTGGGGTTCGTATTCTTTTTCTTTCCAGCGTAAGTTTTCTTATTTACCATATGTTCGAGTTTACTAACCTCATTAAACAAGTCTGACGTTTCTTCTAACGCTTCTCGGTCGATTTTGTTGAGTACAGACTCTGGTAAACCTGCTGCAATCAGATCTTTAAGGGTGCCTGCGTCTATTGACTGTCTCATATCCAGTAGAAGTTTCTCTTTTCTTATTGAATAATCCAACAGCGAACCTTCTTTGTATTTGTAGAAGAGCGCGTACGTGATTGGGTTCCATCCTTTGTTTGCAAATGTTTCGCAGAATTTCGTTTTCCATGTTTCCCAGTCCGCGTTTGCTAATTTTATGCTCATGGAGCTGTACCAATCTGCACATGACTTTTCCATGAACAGTCTGAGTATTTCTATTTTTTGTTCATCCTCTGTTATTTTAAAGCGTGTGCATTCTTTTTCGAATTTATCCATCCATTGGGTGGCGTTTGGGTTTTTGCTCGTAAACTTTTCGATTACAAATTTTTCTGTTATAGTCCTGAGGCTTTTATGTTCGTTTGTTTGTGTGTTTTCGACTAGTTTTTCCAAGATTTTTTCCCAGACGCTCGTTTCGCCTGCCGCAGCGGCGTCCGGCTGTTTTTTTTTCTTCTATCTCTTCCAGAAACTGGCCCTCGCATTGTATGTTTCCTCCTTCGTCTATGTAAATTGTCGTCAATTCTTTTGTCATATTTATCCAGACTCTCCTAGTTTGGTGCCTTTTTTTTAAGCTATTTCTCACTTTGCTGAATGCGGTTGTTTTTGTTATTTCTGTGTGGAAATTGAGCGCTTGCAGCTCTTCTGGCATTTCGTAGGTTATCCCATCTTGTGTAGCAATTGAGGTTATCGCAATTGTGTTCGATTTTCCATCACTTGTTGGTTTCACCGTGAACTCGAAGCGAAGCTTCTCCATCCTGTGTTTTTTTTTTTTTTTTTGTTTATTTATTTATTTTTTTTTTTTTCTTATTTTTTTCTATTCGTGTCCAGAAATGTCGTTTTATAATGTGATTTATTTTGGAGGTTAGGTTTTTGCAAATTAACAAGACGTGGCGTTGCTCTGAAAACAAAGATTTTTATTTTATCCTTTTTTCCCTCAGGGATCTGTGCATCTTATTATATAAACTCTCACCTGAAAACAAAGAAACGACATTTATGTTCTTTGTTTAATTTGCTGATTTCTCCTTGACGTTTCACTATGGAGGTCTTTTATTTTGAGCCTCTTTGACACCTGCCTCTTCTCTCTTATCTCTACCGTTTATAGCGACCCCGGGTTTACCGACATGGCGCATGCGCCTTTCAAAGAAATATATTTTCTTTACACATTCTACACTAAGACACATTCGTTCTTGTATCAAATGAATAAATAAATGAGGGATGTGAAAATAAATTGTTTAAAAAAAAAAAACTCATTTGCATTTATCCATTCACTCTCAGGATTAACGTAACGAATAAATAAATCAAAGGTGTATAAATAAAATGGTAAATAGAAATCATTAAAAAATTATTCATTCTGGTCTTTTTCAATTAAATTGGTTCCTGACTTTGCAATACCAGTCCCATACCTTGGAAACGAACAATACGAGTTCAATGTCGGATATTATAGAGAAGACGTTTCTTCTGAATCACAGAAACATATGTCCGCAGGATTTGCAGACACGGTAACCGCAGATAAAGAAATTCTGAGAAAAGAAAAGGATCCGTGTCTTTGTAGAACTCCAAAAGTGCGAAGAATCGAAAAAGACCATTTTCGAAAATTGAGCTCCTACTAGGTTTCAAAATCGAGCAGCCGCATATATATATATATATACATATAGCTACCGTGATACGTGAACGACGCTTGGAAAAGCACGTGATCGAAAAAAATAAGACCATATCTCCGTGACGGAGACTCGAAAATTTTAAATCGAAATACTACTGCCATTTATTTCTTAACTACTTGGTACAATAGGTATTTTAATTTGTATGGGATGATTGTTTGTGCCACACGTTCTTCAGGGTACAGTGCTCATTTCGAACACTCGATGAACTGGAACCCCATGATTTTTTCCAATTAATTTATATTGTCTCTAATATAGCAGAGAATTTTCGGCTTCGTTTTGTGTGTATCTTTCAACACCTTCGGCTTTCATTGACAGTCGTCATACTGTAGCCACGTTCCTCTGAACGATATTCCAGTGTAGTGGCCTATTTCATTTTTTTTTTGTATCTCTGAGCCGTAGTAATCAATCAGACCAATTAGTTTAAACTCATCGATACCATCTTTAAACTTCTTTGGTATCATACTCAACTCGATATGCAGCTCCTTTTCGATTAACCCATAGATCTCGATGCATATCATTTTACCTGAAATACATTGATATTATTTAAGAATATTGTTACAAAGGGTGAAATCACCCGTTTTGTCCCCTTCTTAATGATCTAGTAGTCATCATAGATAAAAGACGTTTATAAACCTCTTATGTCTTTCAAAAGAATAAGGTTGCTGCGTCAACCAACATTATTGTAAAAACAGTCTATCTCGAGACTTTAAAAGGAGAGCTTCGTCACAAAATAAATCCTTTTCCTCTCTTAGTTTTCCGCTTTGTAACAATATGAAGTCAGGTCTTTTACCTCTATGGGCACTATATGTATCGGGTTTCCGGTGACCCTGCACACCTAGCAAAATAGATAGGTGCTGAAAAGTGGTAGTGCCCAAAGAGACGATTATGGATAACCGAGTGAATAGCAGCTGGCTCACCGGTAGTCATTTCAATGTCTACTTTTCTTTGGCAATTTACGCAACGTCTTTTTCTGGTCATGTTTTCTTTTATTATGTCGAAAAAGTTTTTATTATTTTTCAAATGATTTATTTGGAGTACGGCAGAATACTCTTTATTTATAATTTCATTGCGACCGTTTATGCATTTTATTATTTGTTCAATACTCGGCTAATTTTGCAAAATATAATTGATGAGATCGTTGATAGCCGAATCACCCTCCACAATTTTGAACATTTTATCCTGAGTTTCAATGCCCTTAAAGTTGAGCATTAAGGGCGTTGCCTATGCCTCGACGAGCGCGCGCGAACAGAGACTCACGATTTCCCTTCTTATTTCCTCATTTTTGAAGATAATTAGGTTCTTAGGGAGTCATTTTGAAGATAAAGAATAGATCTGTGTCGCCTCTTTTGCCGAATTTTTTATTTCGCTCTCAGATTTGCGAAAACGAACTTGAAAGTACGTTATGTTGGATGTGAGACACAGCGGACAGTGAATTTTTTTTCGGAATTCGGCGAAGGAGGCAACACAGATCTATTCCTTATCTTCAAAATGATTCCCTAAGAACCTAATTATCTTCAAAAATGAGGAAATGAGAAGGAAAATCACGAAGTATAGAACAGCAAATTTTTCGCGTCAAAGGCGGGCGGCTGCTAGCGCCACGACCGCGTTGGCCGGCGACTATGCGAATTACAGGCGAGGAGCGTAGACTCAAACCCCCCCACTACAATTCCCCTCGTTCGAATCCTCGTCGCTCGGCACGTGGATAGTGTTCCGCGCTTTTATTTTTGCTTGTGTTTTTCTATCGTGTTTTTTATTCTTTCGAGCCAGTATTTATTCCCGCGATGGCTAAGAAGAGAAGGCACCTGTCTTTGAAGAAGAAGAAACGACCTGGCATAAAGATTTTGGCTAAATTTCAGGAAAAAATGAGGTAAATCGAATTATTTACATGATTGATGTCGTATTCTCTCCGACTTCGAGATTCAAACACTTGAGTACGAACAATCGCAGGGCTTTAATCTAATTGCAAGAAGGTACTTTCAAGAGCCGATATTGCTGTTCATAGTAGCAGTATAAATTCATTCTAAAGTCTTTTATACATACGAAAATATAAACTGGAATGCATTGTGACGTGTGGTACTAGCCCGGTTTGCATTAGTCGCTAAAATATGTCATCAATTTGTTACGTGTTCAGGTTAAATGATCGAAATCACTATTCGGCAATTTGCATTAGTGTTTACACTTTGTCGATCATAAGGAATATTCTTATCACTTATTGTGACTACCTAAGTATCCAAGGTAAAGTTACAAGGTATCTGGCAAAATTTACCATACAAAGTAAATACGGCGCGTACGTATTAGGCCACTAAAATACGCGCGTGCTTTTTTAGAAATAAACTTGACGTGATTCTGGGGTAATCATACATGCACACATTACTTACAAATCAGCCACCTACAAAACTGTCATCAAATCAGATACTACTACCAAGTATGATTTATTAAGAAACTCATGATGATTTTGATATACTATAACTAATGATGACAAAAAAAAAAAAAATTGAAATCACAATTGAAAATGCAAAAAAAAAAAATATGATTAAAAAAAAAAATTGAAGTACGTGGTACTTGGCGGGCCCATGTTTATATTGCCATTGCAACATTGATATAGCTCGACTTATATTTTCTTGTGCTTGTTTTAAAAAGGCCCGCCAAGTACCACTACCTCCAATTTTTTTTTTTTTTCAACGAAATTTATTGTTTTTTTCAATTTCAATTTTGATTTCAATTTTTTTTTTTTGTCATCATTAGTTATAGTATATCAAAATCATCATTAGTTTCTAAATAAATTGTACTTGGCAGTAGTATATGATTTGATGACAGTTTTGTAGGTGGCTGTTTTATGGGTAGCTGTCACATTAATATACTTGGCGAAAGGTTTTTGCACCAGAAGTGCTTTTTGGGGATATCAGTACTTTTTGTGGGATTTCGCTTGAACATTTAAAAATTTTGTTCACTCGCTACGCTCGCTCGATAGATTTTTGGGATACAAAATGAATATTTGAGACGAAAATAATCGGTGGAAACGCCAAGTTAGAGCTTTCTCATAATTACATGTATCAGGTCCAAGGTCTTCTACACATTACGAATAGGAAGTGGTGCTATTTTATAGTTTGGACGCCAAAGGGATTGATTTTTGATAAAATAAAACGTGACGATAAATTCTGGACCGAAAAAATGGAGAATAAATCATCAGATTTATTTCACTTTTGTTTGTTACCCGAGATCGTAGATTCTAGACGCGCCCGACAACTCTCAATCCGCGAACCCCCCCTCAAATCATCGAAGCCCAGAAGGCCGCGCGTAAGAAACAGTAAATTCACGACCGACAGACGACAAAAAACTGTAATATAAATATATGTACATATGTACATAAATACAATAGCTTTGTATATAGCTTACGTGTAATACTTCTGTGATTTATGTTTAGTTAGTTATATGTATTACTATGCTAAAAATTTGCTAGTCATATCGTATAAGGTGAAAAGAATCGATACGCATTTTGGTGTTCGTCCGAATTATGTTTTTTTTCGAAAGTTACAAGACAATCATTCAATTTTGATGCAAAAAGAGCGCGCATATATCCGGTTCTATTCGACGTGAAGACATCGGTTACAGTGCATTCGGAAGGTGAACGAATAAGCTTTCATAAAAAAAATGTAAAGTTAAACATTATCGAAAACCCCAATTTTTATAAACGATTCAAATGTTTGACGATTTTTACCTCATTAATGATAAGTTTTTAAATTATAAAAAAATAGTTTCGGGTTCCTTATTAAATTCTGTATTACTAGTAAATTTTTCAAGTGGAATCTGAAAGGAGTCTATTTTTTTTTCTACTAGGGGCTTCGCCCTTGCGCGCTTCGCGCGCCTCGTTGTTCGGCGCTTCGCGCCTCACTATTTCCTTACGCATTGTCTAGTAGACAGGCGAATTCCTTCATGTTGATTTGATGACAGGTCTGCACTTGCTGTCCACTTCAATTCCTTCTGTGCTTACTTTTCTTTTTTTCATCAATCTAAGCTTCCATTCGTTGGTTGAAAATTGGTGTTCCTTCTCTATTGATATCAATCTATCTCCTTGACTTGCTGAATTATTTTTACTACCGCTCTGCCGGTTATTCTCCAAAATCACCTTCTTTATATTATTTTTTTCTCTATATTTGCGTTGCTGTTCATTCCGCAAAACACCTCTTTCTCTTGTGGTCAACATCGATCCTGGTCGTCCTCTTACCTGGTTATACGAATATTTGATGGATATTATTCTATGGCTTATTTGGTTCTTCGCACTTACAATTTTATTTTCCTCTTTCTTTTGTGATACTTCCGACCATCCACCATCTTCATCGCCTTGTCTGCTGCTTGAAACTCCTCCTTTCTCCATTTTCATCGTAAATCCTGGCTGTCCTTTTGACTGTTTGGTGATATATTTAGATTTACTATTATTTGATTGTTACTTTCCATACTTATTACTCACTATTTGAATTTTATTTTGGTTCTGCAAGACATCAAAGTGTCCACTGTCTCCGTCGCCGGTGAAGAGTAGCGAGAATTGTGTTTCATTTTGTGATCCGATCCGGTGTGGATGAATTTGTTCTTCGCGATACACGATTAAACATATCTTAAAAATGTCCGAAGCTGCAGCTAATTCTGCTTCTCCCCCGTATATTCCATTTTTATTCATATGTGATTTGTAATCACCAGGTGACCTAATCATAGCACCGTTTGACTTATTACCTGTAATAAAACCCGCAAATGTAGACCAATTATCCACTATATTTGAAACGATACTCAGTCTCACCTCTGCGTGTCGATCTTGAGTGCCGTATACACAATACGCCAACGTGCGAAAAAGACAATTCCCGTCGGGAATCATCTTGATAATTTTCGTTTGCATGTTCATTTTTCGCGCGTCAGCAACAGATACCCATAAAGATATTTGTCAAAGACTGTCATAAACAGCCGATGACAGCTGTCAAAGGGTTTGCTAGATGCTTTTTGTTTTGTTTTCGGGATCTCACCCCACCGCCAACTTCATGCATATACTCTTGTTATTATAATCTTTTTTGTACTGTTGTTATTATAGTCTTTTTTTACTATTGTTATTATAATCTTTTTCTACCTGTTCATTTGTTTGAAACTTTTTTATTAGATAGAGAGATTATTCATCAGGTGCGTCGTGCCGAGCGCGGCACACTGGGCTGTTTAAAAGTATTTGAAACCGAATACCCGTGAGGGGTGGTGGAGGCTAGCACGCGTCACCCGCCCCACTCCGGCGACAGCTCGGCTGCTTCGTCTCACTTGTTTCTTTACTCTCTCTCTCGCCACAGTTAACGCGGGAAGCGGAGTAGCCCGCGCTTTCTAGCTAGGCAACGCGCTTAAACGGCCTCTTAATCTATACGTATTCGCTGTAATCCCTTTTTCTAATGTGTCAGAAGCGATTCCAAATAGCAGATTACTTCCGGCTGCAGTTAATACGTATTGTTGGAAGTGTGCATAATCTATACTGGCTGCTAGAATAATTTGGTAAAAGCTATCTACTGCACACGTATGTTTAAATGAATATTTTGCACCATTTATAGATACAAAATTCATTTTCAAAGCATTGCCATTTTTTAAGATTGGTAAATTTTCTTTATTATTTGAATGGTATAACAGCATGTCACAAATTTTTTCTTTACTTTGGCCAAGATATCTGTTTTTTCTTGTAACGCTTTCGTTACTACTTTTCAAATCCTTTAAGGCTAAGCCTTTGTGATTTTCTGTTTCCGTTAAGGCCATTTTGTATTTATGTGTATATCCTGCAGGAATGCGTTCCTTCAGGTTGATCACCTCGAAAGCAAGCTACACATTGTTGCATATTGTTAGTCAGCTCTTTCAATAGAGATTTTTGACCAGTTACTGCTGATTCTCCTTTATACTGCAACGTTACATTTGAATTTAATAAAATGAATATTCAAATTGAATGTGGTGGAAAAGTTTTAGTACAAGTTGAATACGCAGAGACGACAAAGACGCACCCAGCAAGTAGTAAGCATACTTATGGTTATATTCAGCTCAATGTAACGAATAATGTTAAACGTGTCATAAGCACAAGATTATCACAAGGATTTCGAAAATAATTATCAATTATTACTTCAAGGCAATTAGACAAAATATTCCATTTGAATGCTCTTACCGACAGATAATGTACTTCTGGGTCGCGCGTTGGCATTAAGAGCTGAGAGACAAGGCTAGTATCGTCCTATTTTGATAGAAGAAAATCTATAATGTGACGCTGTGTCTTCAATATGTAGTGATGGCTTTTCGCTATCCGTATAACCAGAGCCCTCGAATTCCATATTGTGTATTGTTGAGTTGGAGTCATTTTCGGTTTCTGTTTGAAGCATTCTAGGCTTATCGGTTTCTTCAAGAGTATCACGTCTGTCAATTTCATCCGATGTGATCTCGTCATTTGCGGATAGAATCCCCAATTTCCCATCATAATATTTGATAATTTTTCAGACAGTTCCATCTACTCTCGAGTACTTTCCCTTTTTAGCCAATACGCCGTGTTTGATTTTCTTAATTTCACGTTCGACAGCAGCACTGGAGCTTGGGCGTATATTCTCAACATTAAATTTCTTATTATGAAGATTCGACCACATTGGTAAATGCCTAATTTCTCTCAGCAATCTTTGAGCTATTCTTAAATAAAAATTTGCGTTATCACGATCGCCAATTTCATTTTTTATTTTCGTCCTTACTCCTAACTCAATTTCAGTAGCCCATTGCTCCCATTCTTTTGAGTACATATTCTTTTTCTTTGAGTTCTTTGGTCTATCCATTTTTTGTTTCTCATTATTATTATCCTCATCATCCAAATCCCCATCAGCTTCAGATTCACCGCTTTGGCTTCAGGCTCTACCTCATTACATAAATTTTCGTCCTCATGCAACTGACCAGTTATAATGTTTCGTAAACGTTCTTTATGTTTTTCACATAATGTCACTCGGTAACCTTTAGTTAATTTGCCATCTGTTTCGCTCAAAGCTACTGTTAAGAGCATTGTTATTAAGTCTCTCGCTTCTTCTTCGTTTGAACTCAAAATTAATTGACCGATACTTGCTAAATAAAAAACTTTGATCCGTTAATTTTTAGTTTTCAAAAAATCAGCCCACAGTTTTATATAATGAGCTACGTCCATGGAAATTAACGTTTTATTGTCCATTAATAAAGGGTCAGTTTTAATCGCATCGCAATATTCTTCGATTGTCAAAAAATTTGTGAATGCAGATATGCATGCAGTTAGCAAGGCCCTTGAAGAGTCACAAATCTGCAAATGATAAACTGAATTAACCCTAGTTCGCTCTTATCATTTTTTTGTTTCACTTTCCAACGCTGTCATGTGGTCCAAACGATCACGAGTTCTTTGTTTCAAGCGTGAAATGATCTTTACACCCGGGAATGAAACTTATAGATGAATTTTTTTGTGTTCTAATAAGGAAGAGCTTAGTGTATATAAACCTTAATTTCGATGAACTCAAACTTGGTGAAAAAATTATTTGAACGGAAAGTGTGGCGGAAAAAAAGATGCAAAAATGGGTTTAACACTATGATGTTTTGTTGAGGTGCGTTTGTACCCCGTTGCAGTATTCTAGGGCTAATGTACGATATGAATTTGTCATATTGCAATATCTATCTATTATTTTCATCAAATTTTTGAATGCTCCAATAGTTGGACCTATATTTTTTCAATAAACCGATATGATAAATTTGTGCAATATATCGATGCCTCAGCACAGTATTATCCTGTCTCAAATTGTAAGTGAGAACTATACTATCACGTGTTTGAAAAGCATCCTATATCCAGAATACATTTGTTTTCTATGTTACGTCCTCCAGACTTCATATTCCTTTCCCACGCTCTTAGTTACCTACGCTCTGTAATCTACTCTTATCGTTCGCGAGTCAGCAGGATCTCCTGTAACTCGCGGCTAGCTTGCCTGCTACATCCCGCAAAACCAGGCAGATCCATCCCAGCACTCAAGCAAGACACTTATCCCTCTAAACCAAGACCATACCCTTTTTCCCTTGACCGACTCCGTTGCATTGACCACTAATAAACAATCATATACTTTAAATCGTTTACCTTCCCTTAATACCGATCCCTTTCTATTCCATTCCCTTCCTGCATTGGGAGTAGTAGCACGCGAGTGCATAGTCGATGTGAACGGACCCTACAATAGCCAAATAACACCTTGGCTGGGCGTGGAGTAAGCTCCGATTACCGCTCATCGGAGCCTACGCAATCTACCCCGTAACATCTACGAAATTGAAATTTGATACCACTACGGCGCGGCGGTCTCTATATTCATATACTCATATTAATTTGGATACAAAATTTGTATCAATTTCAATAGTGAAAAATTAACCCCCTGTATATACAACTCTCTAATCAAGATACTCCAATATTTTTTTTTTTTTTGTTAAGAACCTCCGGATTTCCTTGATGGTTTTTAGCGCATGACAGCTCAACAAGAATTCGATAATTCGAAATCTGAGGAGATGAAAAAGGGCTTTAAATCACCATGCATTAGAATCATCGAATACTTGCGACATTAGAAGACGTAAATGTATTTCAGCGAAAGAATCGCAAAAGAAGAAAAAAATTATTCATTGCAGGTTTGTATCATCGAAGTTTCAGTGAATATACAAATTTTTTAATCTACATGCAAAGAGCGTCGTAGTGCTGCCAACTTGATTTTGGAGCAAACAAATGATTTGCAAACGCATTTTGTTATAAAATACTTTGCAATCAAAATTCGAGATGAGATAGATTCCGAAGGCATTTTGAGATAGGATAGATTTTATTCGCAATTTGAAACAGGATGATATTTTGCTCAGGTGCCAATATGATAACAGTTCTGCCTTAATGTAGTACTTCATCCAAAACTAAATTGTTTATTTATTTACACGCTCGGAGTTTTTGAACAGAATCTATATAACTACTTGATAAACATAAGGTAGGTAATTTGATCTTTTGCGAAAACATAACTTGAAACATTTTGTATTTGTATCAATTAAATGAGTTTTGTTTGTACAAAATTGTTTAATGACATTTTTAAAAAATTTCCATAGGGTCTAAAACATGAATCAATAAGATATTCAGGCTTTTTGAACGATAATTACAGAACCTTTTGAAACAATGTAGATCAATTGTGCCTATAATAATATGTTACGTATGGTACATTACTTGAGGTATTTAAAAACATGGCTGAAAATGCATTTACGCACCACTTGTTTCGGATAATTGGCCCCTGACTGAATAATTCTTTTTAGCCAATGTTCAATCGTAACCGAGTCTTGCCTCTCTGTGATAGCTTCAGTTATGGAAAACTACCCCAACTCACAGTTTATTACAGCTAGATGTAAAAAAAGTGAATGCGACTTTTCTTCAGGAGTGTGTAGAATCTTGGATGCTATTCCTGAGGTCGCATCAATTATAAGAGACACTTTTTCCGAATATTGATTCCACAATCGTAATTGATGGTTGAAAAAAATATGAATAAAAAACGGATCGTTTCCTATACTCTGAATTACATTTTTTCCAACTGCTGTTCTCTTCATTATTTTCAGGGCGTCTATGGGGTTTTCGTGTAAATACTAGGATGCAGTATACTGGTGTTTGGCTGTTCTGAGCACTGAATCTGAATATAAGGGCGGTGGATCTGGCTCCCTACGTCGTTGTAATTTTTTGCTTTGCTCTGATCTAAATACATCGACCGACTTATGACAAAGCTCAGCAGCTATTTGTCGCCTTTTTATACCACGAAGCTGACGCTTGCCACAGTCTTTGCCCTCTCCTGCTTTGATTATACGACACTCAAATTTTGTATTCAGATTGTCCGACTCATTATCAATCGTACATTTTATTACAGCACCACACTTGCAAAAACCTTGAAGCAAAAGATTAACAACCGAAAAAATATAATAATTTTATACCTGAAATATTTTTAACCAAAAGTAGTAATATACAATGTGACAAAGATATAGCACAATTCGATAGCTCGTAGATAGGAAATCGTATCCTATTTTGTTAAATTTTTTCATGACAGATACGTTTGGATTGGAAAATTGGATTTCCTACAAACTTATGAGAAAGAGTATAGCTTCATTGATAAATTACATCTAAAGCAGGGGCGGCCAAGTTCGATATTTTTCGAGCACAAGATCCCGTGGGAGTAGCACATAATTGGGTGGGTAGGAGAAGAAACTATTGTTCTATGCAATCCCGGTCCACTCCGCAGTCAAGGTTGCCAAGATTTAATCTTTTATCACTGGACGGGTAATAGGCTTAGGAACACAAGTATACTTGCGATGAGCACGGGTTAGACACCCTGGCTCTAAAGCGTCTGACATAGACAAAATTCATTTTACTGATTTCGATTTTGAATGGAGATACGGTTTTACAATTAAATTTTTGAAAGTACAATGACTTTATGTTCTGCAATTTTACCACTTGATATTTTGATTTTACAAGATAAGACTTTATAGAGTAAAGCTGGCAGAAACGATTTTCTACCTACGAGCCATCGATTTGTTCTCTCAGCTTGTACAATAGTAACACCACAGCCTTGGAATAGCAAAGTAACATGACGAATTTCAAGATTAAATTCGACACTGACGCTTTTCTGGAATGGCTCACATTATTAGTCAAAAATTGCTTTTTTTCTATTGTACTATTTTTATGTGTTCGGGTTTTTTTCAAAAATTATTCTGCTAATGTACTTATCGGGCATTTTGACTCAAGAAAAAATTTTCAACATCGGTCACATGGTTTTGTTTACGCTTTTCATATGTTATTGTATTATAAAAATGAGTATACAAGTATTTTGTTAATTTTTGATACAATGATATTTTCGACATTCAACTGATAGTATAAATTTTGAGTTTAATCGAATGATTTTTTTTTTCAACTTAATATACATTAAAATTGGCTAATCTTATGAAGAACGTTAATTAGGGTTAATTTTATCAGTGTGTAATGTACTTTACTGGCATTTTTGTAACGTTCTAACATAAGTGTCAGCTTTCAAGTATTGAAATGCGAATATAAGGCCTTCTTATACACCGAGAAAAAAAAGTTATCGAACCAAACAACTAATTTTTTTGAGTTTATTTAGTTCGAACAATTCCTCACTCAGAACAACCACTTTTTAGTTGAAACAAAAGTATTGATGCATTGATTTGAATTCTATAAGCTGCGAGTTTAATGTATTTCAAATACGTACATATGTATTTCGTAGGATTAAACTGGAAATTTCGTAACAAAAATTTCGCTTAAATCAACAAACCTCATTTAATTCGTTAAAGAAAAAGCACAGAGACATTGAGAATAATAATCCTACGCTTGCTGAAATATTAACGTTATTGCCGGATAGCAAATTTGGCTAAATGTGATGAGTCTTCGACATAATGATAACTATGATCAAAGAAATGTGTAATATGTTGAAACAAGAATTTGTTTCACAAGACAGGTTTTGATATTAGTTTAAGCAAATTTTATTAAATCCAACAACTTTTTTTTCTCAGTGTATAAATGAACCTTTTCTGAATTTCTCGATTTTTTTTCGACTAGCAAAAAACAGGAACGTTTTAATGTATAGAGAAAGATGGCTGCATCAATAAACAATTTATTATCACTCGTTAAAATTTTGTAAATGATACTTATTGCAAGCTCTAAGATATTCCAATTTTTTGTAAATAAGCATTTGGAGTCGATAGTTTAAATATTTATATAATTTATTTAACCATGATAAAAGCTATTATTACGATATCATTAAAACAGTAATATCATTTACAATCATTTTTACTATTGGAAACATTCTACATATTTCTTTGTTACGTTTCAGCCGTTTGAGCATTTAGCAGCGCGCACCAGAACGCGAGCGCGACACGCGCTCGAAGAAAAATTGGGCTCTTAAGGTGCCGCTGACCTGGGTCTAAAAGTTGTAATCGATCGAAGCGCCTTCTGCGTAAGTTTCCTCGGTTCCAAACCATTCGAAGGTGGTACTCTCCACCGGGGAGTAGCGCAACACAATGTTAGACAAAACGCGGTCGGTAAAAGGCCTGAATCTGAGTCGGTAACCATACCAACAGGATTGACTCGAATTTTGCATGCAAATGATGACGTCATGCGTGTAGCGATTGCATCACGACCGAACTGATTATTTTGATAGTTTTACGGTGAATATAGCAAATTCAATTTATTGTTCCGTGAAACACCCTTGAATATGGGACATTCTTTGACGAATCGGACAGATTTAGATAAAAATCGACCGACACAATTTTGATGTAGCTTAAAATTTTTTCACGGGTTTTATATCGAAAAAATAGGGATACGTATTCAAGGATTTTTTCTATTTTACATATTTCGTAACATAGAGGAGATCGAAAATTTGATAATTTCGTGTTTTCTGGCATGGAGAACTCATTTTCAAAAATTCATAACGCCGGTTCTGTTTAAGCTGAAAAGTTCGTTTTTTCAACCCAAAGCTAATAAAATGAATTTTAATGCAACAATTGTTTCATTTTCGGTTATTCCAAAATTTATGTTGTTATAAATAATTAATATGTTTAAATCAATTTTTAGCAATTGCCTTCACCTCGTAGCGAGTTCTCAGCACGACCATCGTATTCTACGTCAAATTATCTATCAATAACGCGTTTTTATTTGATGGAGAAATTATTATTACTGGAGGAAAAAATTAATTTATCCAGCGCGGCACATCATATCGGCGCGCGGGTTCCATTGCACGCCTCATTATCTTGCCTCGTATCGTTTTCTTTTGTAATATAAATGATTGCTGTATATTCTCAATTGAATAATAATATTCAATAGCAAGTAAAACTTTATGAAAAATGCAACAAAAAAATAATCAAATACAAGATATTATTGTGTTAAATAAAAAATCAATTTATTAAGATTTCAATACATTATTTTTAGTTAATAAGTACCTCGTCCTGCAGTACGTCGTACAATATTTACATTTATTCTTGAAAATTTGTATGATTCCAACCTCTCCTGAAGAAATGGAAGCAAAGCAATTCTAATTGTGTCAAAAAAAAAAAAACGGTTGTACAAATTTTTAAACGAAAAATGCTATACATATTAAAATTGAATGTAAACATTGTGAGACGTGATGCAGAACGAGGTGTTTATTAACTAATAATAATGTATTAAAATCTTGGTAAATTAATTTTTTATTTGCCACAACAATATTTTTTATTTTATTATTTTCTTGGTAAATGTTTTATAAAGTCTTATATGCTAATAAATAATATTATTCAATTAAAAATATAGAGTAATCATTTATATTACAGAGTAAAACGATACGAGGCAAGATTATGAGGCGTGCAATGGAACCCGCGCGCCGATGTGACGTGCCGCTCTAGATAAATTCTTTTCCTCCAGTAATAATGATTTCTCCATCAATTGAAAATACGTTATGGTTAAAATATTTGACGTAGAATACGATGGTTGTGCTAAGAACTCGCTACGAGGTTGAGGCAATTGATAAAAATCGATTGAAACATAATAATTGTTTATAACAGTATAAACATCGGAATAATCGTTAATGAAAGAATTGTTGTAATAAAATTCATTTTATTAGCTTTGAGATGAAAAAAACGAACTTTCCAGCTCAAATAGAACCGGCGTTACGAAATTTTGAAAGTGAGTCTTCCAAGCCAAAAACCACCAAATTATCAAATTTTCGATCCCCTCTATTTTATGAAATATGTGAAAAAAAAATCCTCGAATACGTATCCCTATTTTTTCGGTATAGAACCCGTCAAAAAAAATTTCAGCTGAATCAAAAATGTGTCGGTCACAAAGGTGTTCGGTTGTAAAAGAATGTCCCGTATACATTAAAACATATCGCGCAATATTAGTTTTACACAGCACGAAATATTTTCAAAATGATTTCATAAATATCACCATTCACCATTTGTAGATATCTGGAAATATGTTTGAAAAATAGGATTGAAACAAAACGGGTACGAATCGTTGTGGTTTCGTTTTATGAAGTTACGCCATCGGTCGCCCCCCCCCCCCCCCCCAACGTCACTTCTCCTTGTCGCAAACTTGAATGGACATGTTTATTTTCCGTCCGTGCATTACATTGTATTCGATTATTCGCTCAGTCTACGGATAGTGACTGTGCGCGACAAAAAAAAAACTTTATGTCGTCAGACGACTGTGCTCGAACATTTTGTATTTCGAAAATAAAGAGTATTTCTCACTCTTCTTCAGAGGTTTTCTGTGAGGTACATACATGATTATCTCTGGTGAGTATTTATACATATATGTATATGTCGGGGTGAAGCCTCGGAAAGGCGGAGAGGATGTAGGATTTCCATTTCGTGGATTTCTCATTGTAAAAAGCGCAATGATCCCAAGACGTCCGGTCAATTCGCTTGCTTTTCCGTGACTGTCGATTTCATCCAAGCGTTTTTCTAAACAAACCATTTCTTTGTTCTATATTCAAAGCATGTTGAATAACGCTTGATGCTTGATACGGCGGACTCATTCAAAGTTCAAGTTCCGAATTCACTTGATGATGCATCCTCTTTATTCTTCTCCGACATATATATATACATTATACAGTTGTATAAAACGTGCACCCCGACTTACGTTTTTTTCGACTTACGCCGTTAATGCCGGAACGATCCATAGCATAACTTCGGGGTATTACTGTATCGGATTCATTCTGAAATTGTACATCGCTTGTTACACACAACTCTACTGACAATAATGAAATAATTTTGTGTTCGAAGCTATTTTACTAATGAAAAGGGTTTCAAAAAATGATTATTTATAATATTGTAACGTTTTGGCGTTACGTTAATAAAATATGGATCCGCGAGTTTACTTATTATCAAATCAAAAGAAATCAAGAGCGTGAATGAAATATCGTGATAAATGCTTTTAATGCAAGATACGTGTTTCTTGTTTAAAGTCTGAAACAAGACTGTTTTTACAATAATATCGGTTGGCGCAGCAACCTTATTCTTTTTAAAGACATAAGAGGTTTATAAACGTCTTTTATCTATGCTGACTACTAGATCATTAAAGAGGGGGCAAAACGGGTGATTCCACCCTTTGTAACACTACTCCCCCCTGAGGAAAAGAGTCGTCCCGACTCGGGAAAGATAAAACAATTTCAAAAATAGTCTAGTAGTCAGTGCTCAAAGGTGAGTTGGAGCTGTGGCTCTAAAAATTTAAGAACTCCCTTTTTTACTATCTGGCATTTGCCCACAGTCTCAAGGTAAACCACAGAAAACCTTGAGCAGATAGTTGAGCGTTAAATAATCTCAAAAATTTATGTGCCATGTTTTATAAAGGTTAGTGTTATTGAGTGTTATGTGGCTTCATGTATTCAAAGTTATCAGCAACGGCCCAAATTGATGTCGGAAAGAAATTCAATCTTCTTCATGAAGGATCCCTCCGAAACAGGTTCAGATGAAAACATCGAACCGGGAACCGACAATTCCAGGACCAAATAAGATGAAAACAGACTTCTCTTCATAGGAAATAAGGAAATCGTGGGGTGACTTCTTTAGAAATAGTTCACCCTAGAGTTTTGGAAGGACAAATGTGAGTGATGGTATAACAATCAAATTCACTAAGTGAATTTGGGAGAATACTTGAATAAAATAAATTGAATATGTATTCAAAAGAAAAGAAACGATCTTATCTGAATTATTTTTGCGTCCTTCTTCAAAATAAGACCACCAGTCATCCTCAGGAATCGGGGAAGATTGGAAGGAAAAGGCTGTGTCAAATAACCTGAAAAAGTGCTCACAAAAACTGACACTTAAGGTTAATAAAATGTGAAAGTCAAGCAATCGCTCATCGACCTCGAAAAATAATCGTGGCTCTTTTCACATTAATAAACCAAAGCCTATCCGACACAAAACTCGATTCTGAAGAAGAAATTTCTAGAAGGAAACAAAACCTTCAGGAAAACAAAAGATCTCTTGAAAACAAACAACCTCTCATTGAAACCATCGTTGTTGCTCCCCGGCCGGCACGGACGCCGGTCGGGGCATCATCCAAAACTGATTTCCAATCGCCCCAGACCTCGTCGACAATGTGTCGGACAAAGCCACTTTCTTGCTGTCCGGCACCCTGTCGACGAAGCGCGAGCCCGAAGAAGGTACTTGACCAGGACTCAACTTAAATCAACACGGCAACGGTCCCTGGAGCCGCGCTGAAATCCGGCTCCTTCTCAACGATAATAAATGTAAGTTCTTTGAAAAGTTTATTAATCAAAAGAAATGATTCAATTCTAATTTAAAAGATCCAAATGAAAGGAGCAAACTCATCTTAAAATCACTCTCTCTTATTTATACAGTAACGCTTGAAGCAACATTGGATTCAACGTAGTGAAATCGAGCCGACCAAAACCCGATTTCGTCTAAGCGTCATCACGCCTTGAACCTACAAAATGGAGACCAGCTATGCAAAATATTGATTGCAAGAAAATGAATTTTTAAACATAACCTTTCACAATCTTTTTGTGAAATTGACGTTTTTTCAATAAAGAAAATCTATCTTATCATTTTTTATGTCTTTTACTTAATTAAGTGTATCCCTCAATAAAGCAAGTATAAGTTAATTATATACTATCTGCATGTTAAGGAAATACAAAAATCTTTAAAAACTTGATCGGCCGTAGCTTCTGCATTGATAACTAAAACAGGAGCCGATAAAGAAGAAAAGGTTTGTTTTACTAGCCAATCTTCATGAACCTCATGAATAGTTCTGAGTAGCTCTAAAGAAATACTCGATTCTTCCTCACGAGAACGGGAACTAACTCGAGCAAAAGAAGTTTCTGGGGAAACTCGCAAATAAACAATCAAATCTACTCTGAGCTCAGACGAGCGAATGAGAAGATCAAAATTTTTTGTCAATAAATGAGATTCGAAGTCGCGAAAATTACCTAACCTTCGACGAGCTTCTGCAAAACAATTGCTACTGAATATCGATCTTTCCATCACCTTTACAGGCAATGAAGTCGTCTGCAGATGTCTATCTAACATAACCATTTGAGCGAAATGCTGAAAATAATAGCAATAACGATCTGGGTTCTGATACATCAAATCTAAAAGATTAATTCCAGCTACATTTCGATATTCTTCAAGAGGTTCTAAAAGTGTACAGACCTGGCGATCTGCTAAAAACCTCTTGGTGAAAGTTGTTTTTCCGCATCCGATATTTCCTTCAATAATAATCGTAAGCGGTCGAGTTTTACTCAAATGAATTCCGAAAGGTAAATTCTTCTCCCAATCGATAACCGACTGTAAAGAAGGTCAAGTCGATCACAGTCGTCAAGGGTGTTCGTTTGAAGATCTAACCTCGAAGGATGTCCCTGGTCTTGGAGAGATTGTTCCAGGTTGATCCTCTTCAAAAGGAGCAAGACGATCCAAGTGAACCACTTTCTGACGTGAATGAGGAGATCTTCGGATTCTATAAACAACATCATTTATCCGGTTAACCACTAAGTAAGGGCCTTCCCAATTTCTTTGTAGCTTTGGACACCGTCCTTTCTGTCTTCGAGGTTGAAAGAGCCAGACAGAATCTCCAGGATTAAATTTTAAATCTCTGGCTCGAATATCATAACGAGTTTTCAATTTATCTGAAGCCATAGAAATTCTATTCCTAGCAAAGTGATGAATTTCTTCTAAACGTTGTTGTAATGAAAAGGCATAATCTGTTTGATGCTGTCTTTGCACAGGAACAGGGCCTTTCTCTAAATCTGACGGAAGTCGAAGATTTCTTCCAGTAAGCATGAGGGCTGGCGTCTGCTTCGTCGTCTCATGAATTGCAGATCTGTAAGATAAGAGGAAGAAAGGGATCCAGGAGTCCCAGTCTCTCTGATTCTGTTCTACGAAGGACGACAAATATTGTAGCAAAGTCCGATTCAGACGCTCTATCATGCCGTCAGATTGCGGATGCAAAGGAGTTGTACGAGTTTTTCTAACCCCTAAAATCTGAGTAACCTCTTTCATTAAGGTTGACTCAAAATTTCGGCCTTGATCAGTATGAAGTTCTAGAGGAACTCCGTGTCTACAAATAAATTCTTTAACGAATGCCTGTGCTACAGTAGAAGCTTCTTGATCAGCGAGAGGAACCACTTCAGGCCACTTAGTAAAATAATCAGCAATAACCAAAGCATATTTATTTCCAGAATGGGTTATCGGAAGAGGTCCGAGAATGTCCATCGCTATTCTTTCAAATGGAGCTCCCACGTTGTAAATTTGTAGAGAGCTTTGTCCCTTCGCTCGAGGTCCTTTCTTTGCCGTGCAGATTCGACATCTTCGACACCAATCTTCAACGTCCATCCGGCAACGGGGCCAAAAGTAAAAGTTGCGAATTCTGCCCAGAGTTTTATTTGACGCGAAGTGTCCGCCTGCAGGAGAATCATGATAAAGAGCAAGAATCTCTGGAACTCGTGACCTGGGAACCAAAAGTTGCCACCTGATTTCTTTCAAGTCTGCAGATTCCCATTTTCGGTATAAAATTCCATCAATTAAAAGAATAGAGTCCCATTGAGCCCAATAAATTTTCAAATCTGGCTCGGCTAAAGATATATCCTGCCAGTCTGGGCGAGTTTCTGCTTCTTTCCAAGACTTCACTTGATTCAAAGTGTCGTCCTCTTGTTGCGATTTTCTCCATTCCTCCTGGTTATTTTTGAAAGAAATCTTCCGTATTATAAGAGAGGGGTCACGATTTTTCTCTAATCGTGCACACTGTTTACACTCTGGCATTTCCTCGCAGGGTCTACGAGAGAGAGCATCCGCGTTTCCATGATGAATTCCTGCTCGATGACGAACATCAAAATCGTACTGACCGAGCCTTTCTAACCATCTAGCTACCTGACCTTCGGGAGATTTAAACGAAAGTAGCCACCTGAGAGAAGCATGATCTGTACGTATCAAAAATCTCCTGCCGTACAAATAATGGTGAAAATGTACTACGGTCTTAACAACAGCTAAAAGCTCTCTACGAGTGACACAATAATTCCTCTCGGTTTTACTCAAAACTCTGCTGAAATAGCTTATCACTCTCTCTTGACCTCCCTGAATTTGTGACAGAACCCCGCCTATTCCTGAAAGAGATGCATCCGTATCTAAAATAAAAGGAATTTCGACCTCTGGATAAGCTAAAATCGGCGAAGAAATAAGATTTTCTTTTAATTTCTTGAAAGCCTCTTCGCATTCCGGGGTCCAGTCAAAAGGAATCTTGATTCTGGTCAAATGATGGAGAGGTTTAGCTATACTAGCGAAACCTTTTACAAATCTTCTGTAATATGTACAAAGGCCTAAAAAGCTTTGAATTTGTTCTTTATTCTTAGGTGTCGGCCAAGAAGAAACCTTCACTATTTTAGATGGGTCGGTCTTCACACCTTGTGCTGAAACGATATGTCCGAGGAAGCCTACTTCTTTCTGGAACAGATGACATTTTTTCGGGCTCATTTTCAGACCTGCTTGCTTCAGCCTAGCGAAAACTTGTCTGAGATTTTGAACTTCTTCTTCAAAGTTCTTGCCAAAAACGATTATATCGTCTAAATAAACGAGGCATATTTTGCCAGTGAGCCCATGGAGAACAGCCTCCATCATTCGTTCAAAGGTAGCCGGGGCATTACTCAAACCAAACGGCATAACCTTGAACTGCCATAATCCTCCTAAACCCGTAACAAAAGCTGTTTTTTCTTTATCTAGAGGATCCATTTCGACCTGCCAGTATCCGCTCTGAAGATCTATGGTGCTGAACCAAGTTGCACCAGCTATCAGGTCGAGTGTCTCGTCGATTCTGAGTAGAGGGTAAGAATCTTTTTTCGTTATATCGTTCAGCTTCCTGTAATCGATACAAAATCGTTTGGATCCGTCCTTTTTGTTGACAAGGACGATTGGTGAGGCCCAGGGACTAGACGATGGTTCAATAACATCGTTCTTTAGCATGTCTTCCACAAGCTTCTTAACCTCTTCTCGGGCGTTGAGAGCGAGTCTTCGAGGAGCTTGTTTTATTGGTGAACTCTCTCCGACGTCAATCTTGTGCTTGACAGAAGTACATCAGCCCTTATCACCACTATCTTTGGCGAAAGAATCTATAAATTCTAGCAAAAGAGATTTAAACGATTCTACCTGAGCTGAATTTAACGAAATCGAAGATTTCTCAACAAGGCTCTGTAAATGTGAAGGGAAATGTTGTTGCAAATCATCCTCCGAAAGTTCTATTTCTCGAATTCTAGGAGGAGTCCAGTAAATTCCATTTCTATTCGTACAAAGAGTTATTTCGCGATTGTTTGAAGCTAGTGAATTTCTCTTAGTCGAGATAACACAGTTATGAGCTGTAAGAAAGTCTATTCCCAAAATACCTTCATCCTCTATATCTGCTATAAAAACCTTATGTGGAGAGTCGATACACCCAAAAAGGTTAATTTGGACAGTAGCCTGTCTCAAAACCGGGGTCGTCTCTCCAGTGGCTGTTCGCAGAGAAAAAGAGGGAACAATCTGGTCATCGGATTTAAAGAGATCCGATCGAACTACGGTTACTTCCGCGCCCGTGTCTATTACCCACAGACAATCGACGCCATTAACAGTACCACGCGCGTAAAGACCAGACTGTCGTAGACTTCTAATTAAAAACTGTTCTCTAAGAGGGCTTTCACTTTTAACAATCTGCGATGATTTTCGCCCTGACAAATCATCTGAAATTAGTTTTTTGGGTGAGTTCCTGTTGAAGAACTCGATTGAGGATTTGCTTCCCCTATTTCTGTATTTTTCTTACGCCAGTTAAAAGAGTTTGAATTCGAGCCTTGCATCGGTTTTCCACTAATTTTTTTAATTAGGAAACAATGATTGGCGTCGTGGCCTGTTTTTTTACAAAATATACAAGTCAAGCCGGTTTGATTCGTCATGACCGCGTTCTTATTTACACGCTTGTTTTGTTGGTTTTGAAAAGAACCTCGATTTCTTGGTTTAAAATTACTATTGTTATTTTTATTTCTATAATTTTGAGGTTTTGACTCCTCCGAGTGTTCAAAACTTCGTCTTTTTGAGGTGTTTTCGGATACCTCAATCCGACGAAGCTTGTTCGGCCCAAAATATTGTCTCCTCATTGCCTCCACCTCGAGGGCTTTGGCCGTTGCCTCCCGCAGAGAAGTGAGGCCCGACGTTCCAACGGCCATTTTAATCTCTGGATCATTGATTGCATTCAAGAAAGCTTGTGTTGCTAATAAATTACGAGACGGCTCGTGATCTGGCAAAGCTATACGAGAAAGCCGTTCGATATCTTGACTAAGAGACGCGAGGTCTTCGTCTCGTCCCTGTCTTCTTGTCTGTAATTGTGCCGTATACAGTTTCGTCAAGTGGTCATTTCCATATCTCAATTTGAGTGCAGAACTAAGTTTCTCATAATCGGAAATTTCTTCCTCAGACAATGCCGTTAAAACATTCAAAGCCGGCGTTCGAAGACAAGAGGCAAGACTGTGGGCCCTCATGGCGGAGTCCCACTGATTATGTTTAGCAATCGTATTAAACTGACGTTCATAATCTGCCCATGGAATCTTTCCGTCAAAAATTGGCGGTTTTAAAGGATAAAGAGGTCTCTCGTTAATCTGAGAAGCAACCTCAGGAAATCTCGAATTATTTAATTGATTAAAATGAGAGTATTGAGGCCGAACCTGAGACAGAGGCTCGGAAAAATCAACCTCATTGTTTACTCTATTTCTACAAACTGGGGATTCAACTACTCCCCTAGTAAAAGGCACAGACCTTGAATCTTGAACATCCTGGATTCGTCCTGGATGTCGGATCTCCTGAACAGTAGGAACGGATACAGGAGAGGGAACAGGAGAGGGAAGCGGAGTAACAACTCTGGAACCCTGCGGTGTAACAGCTGGTCCTCCAGTGCCACTCATTTGATGAACGGACTGAAGAGCCGCCACAGTTGTCCGGAGTAGTTCGTGAAGACTAGTCTCGGAACGCTCTTGAGCTTCTCGTTGCTCTTGAAGCAACTGGATTAGTTGTTGCTGTTGTTGTCTTGCCGCTTCTTGTTGTTGGCTCATAATTTTTAGTAGGTCGATTTGTGAGATTGAGACCATCGTAGGGACAGGTACAGAGTCCACTGAAGGTGCACAAATAGATTCGGGAAGCCGCGGATTTTCGGTGATAGAATGTTCTTCACCGCCACTTTCCCGACGACGAGAGCGTGTTAAACGACCGCTACTCATAGTTTATTTCACTATTTCACGCACTGAATCAACTCGATTAATAAGAACTCAAGATCCCGCTTCTGACACCAATTGTAACGTTTTGGCGTTACGTTAATAAAATATGGATCCGCGAGTTTACTTATTATCAAATCAAAAGAAATCAAGAGCGTGAATGAAATATCGTGATAAATGCTTTTAATGCAAGATACGTGTTTCTTGTTTAAAGTCTGAAACAAGACTGTTTTCACAATAATATCGGTTGGCGCAGCAACCTTATTCTTTTTAAAGACATAAGAGGTTTATAAACGTCTTTTATCTATGCTGACTACTAGATCATTAAAGAGGGGGCAAAACGGGTGATTTCACCCTTTGTAACAATATTGTAACACTTTATTGATGTCACTATGGATGTATGAAACAATTGTTGACATCGACGTTGAGGATTATTTTTATACCCTCTGAAATATTAAATACAAGGAAATAGTATCCGAGATTCGAGGTAACTATGAAGCTGCGGGTAGTCCGAAACAGTTCCTTCTCCCGGTTGATGGGAGTTTCTAACATCCTTTGCGAAGTAATGTAATTTGAACATAGTTCACCACTCCATGAAGATATCCTCGCGGCATGTCGATCTGCATGTGACATTGCGACCGTCCAACGGTTACGATGGATCATCCTGTACAATATAAGCGTGCTCATTTGGTTGTTTCGCCTTTTCAACGCAGAATCCATAACATGATTAGTACTTGTCGATAAAAATATACTTTGGCACACAATTCAAGCCCTCCCCTCCCTATCATATAAAGACTCATACAAATACATGGGTCCTTTTCTGTTTTCTTACAACCATGTGTCGGCGCCATCTCACTATACCCAAAAATGTTGAAAGTGAATGGTCGAATCTGATGAAATGGAATAGCGTCATTTAAAATTTTGATCATCTTGAATAATCCGAAAAGTTGAGATAATTTTTTTGAAATTAAGATATTCATTTTTTACGAATCACTCTAAATTTCACCGTGTTCAATATTTTACTACCGATAGCAGATATCTAATGTAGGTCATTCGGAATGAATATGAATGGGAAATTCCTCGTCAAACCCGACGGATTATTTGTAATGGGAAAGATTTTTTATTTAATGTATAAAAGGGTAGAAGTCTCGCCAAAAAATGGTACCATTAAACAATAGTAGTGTATATACGCCGGTTCTGGACCAAAACCCCCCCTATCTCCCCCCTAGCTCCCCCCTAGCTCCCCCCTAGCCCCCCCCCCCCCCGACTCACGACGCACCCTCTCTCGCACCCCCCCCCCAGTCATTTTCGGCGGCTATTTTCATAGGATTTGACACACACACACACACACACAATAATTCCTGTCGAGACTTGTTTGGCGCCGGAAAGCCGCACATAAATCAGATAGGGTAAGAATCCGCTAGATCTATTGAAAAATTCCATGAAATGACCCCTGAAGGAAGGTTTAAAATGGCGTTTTGAATGCTTTCAACAATCTTTTTATTTAACATCAATTACATTTAGTTTTCTTATTGTATTCTCAATTATCTTATTCTAAATTTTAACGAGTAAAATTATACATATTATTTTCAATATCCATATTAATTAAACATATCATTATTTCAAAATTGACTTATACCAATTTTTTAACAGTACCACTGATCGGATTATATTCAACAATGCGATCATGCAAGATCATGCAGTAGGCAGAAGTGTGTGGCGGGAACGTAATGCTACAGTCAAATTCCAATCGAATGTCCACAGGTTCAGTTTTCAATGTTTCGTTCTGCTTGGAGCAATCGATGACGATAAGGGGAGCTTGGTTTATAAATTCACGCCTCGATAGCAAAGGCTCAGCTTCTTTGTTATAGTAGCTCATTTGAAACCGAACATACATATCATAGAGAATGGCGGGGGATGTGCAGGCTCGGACTTGTTCGCTATCAAGAGTCGTAAAACCCCAAAACTGTGTGTACACATACCATCCGGTGAAGAGCGGGCAAGATAAGATTTTTCTTACACCAAACACTGTTCGCTACCTGCTTTTCGTTGACCGATTTTTCACACCACATGACCCACGCTGCTTAAAGACTCATAAAACTCAAAAACTACATTAGGCGGCGGTGGGTTCGTGGAGAGGGGGAGGGGGAGGGGGTGAAAACCTGTTCCAACACGCTTTAAGGCAAGATGCAGCTGCGGAACTGGGTGACTTCAAACTGGCAGATAAACCGCAAAAATTTAGGGATGGTGGGAGGGGGGCTGCGGACCCCGTCGCCTCTGACGTCATATTTTACATGAATTTCATCTTCTCTGCAGAGTCGGGAGGGTGATGAAGAGCGGGCAAGATAAGATTTTTCTGATACCAAACACTGTTCGCCACTCGCTTTTCGTTGACCGATTTTTCCCAACACATGGCCCACGCTGCTTAACGACTCATAAAACCCAAAAATTTAGGAATGGCGGGTCGGATAAAGGGCGGACCCAGTCGTCTCTGACGTCATTTTTCCCTCCGAGATGCGCAGAACGCAGTGCGCACCGCATCTCTGACGTCATTTTACCCTCCGATATGCGCAGAACGCAGTGCGCACAGTTCCCAAATTCTTGCGATCTATCGGCCTATATACATATAAGCTCAACGCATCCTATGCATACTCGTCAGTCTTACACGATACGTGCAAGTCAAAAAAAGTTATACAAAGTTCAGCTTATATCAACGTCAAAGTCATGGCAGTCGAAGCGTATATGGGACTTGCGGGGCAGATGGAGAGGACGTACAATTTGCTGAGAGAGCAACCACCCGGAGAAGAGAATGACGTCGTCATCAATCATTGGGCTGATATTGGAATTGCGAATATCCAAGTTCTGCGCGATATTTCCATGCAACGAGGAACAACCGTTGGTGCGAAAATACGGATCCAACATACGATCGCACTCCTGCAATCTTGGGTGACGAAGATCAAGCAGTTGCAGCAGCGCACAGTGGTGACGGGTGGAAATATCGGTACTCCTGCGGGTGTACAATGGGACGACGTGGATAGCGCTTTTGCCAGCCGAATCAGAACGGGGGTTGTCACAAATCTCCGTCATAAAAATTTGGACGCCTTTCTGGACGATGTGCAGCGCGTCGTCACCGAGAAGTTGGAGCTGATACTGCGCGAGGAGGGAAATGTGAAGGTTAACCTCATATTATCGTGCAAATTCGAAAATGCCAAGCACGAAGAGATCTCCACTGAAGTTAAGAGTTTCAACACCTCCAACGTGGCGATTCTCCTCCCATCAAGCGATATAAATGGTTGGTTTATACGTGCACGGGGTGATCTGCAGTCAAAGGTGGAAGATTTCGAGCAACGCGATTCCGGCTGGAGTATGATTGAGATCCTTAACATCGCTGTAAATATCAATCGCTACCAGCCTCTCGCCGCGGGGGCTTCAACATTCGTCGACCTGCCCCAAGACATTCGACATAAAAAGGCTGTGATTAACGTGAGGAACGAGGACGAAAGATGCCTTCTCTGGTCCGTCACAGCAGCCCTCCACCCGGTCAACACCCACACCGATAGGACTCGCAACTATCGTCGATATATTTCCGAGTTGGACTGTACAGGTATCAATTTCCCTGCTACTCTACATGATGTGAAAAAGCTTGAGAGATTGAATAATTTGCGCATCAATGTATACGGTATAGAATCTCAAACTTTTTCGCATCATGCAAAATCAAATAAAAGCGTCATCGTGCCAATTTATTTGAGTAAAAATTTGCATAGCGTAAACATTGACACGATTCATCTTCTAATGGTTGAGAGTAATCCGGAAGACGATATGACTGGTGAGTTTGCACCGAGATTCCACTTTGCTTGGATTAAAGATCTTTCCCGATTGGTGAGCAAACAATTGTCCATTCATGAACACAAAACGTTTTTATGTGACAGATGTTTGTGCCACTTTGGCGCGAAACATGTCTACGACAATCACCGACAAGATTGTATTACGCTAAATAAAGTACGCATGGAATTTCCCAAGTGTAAAGATTTAATATTTTCCAATTTTCAAAACAAAGGCACCGTTCCGTTTGCCGTATACGCCGATCTCGAATGTATATTAATCCCTGAACCTGTGGATGAATTTGAAACTCGTAAGACTTGTGAAATTCAAAAGCATATCCCGCACAGTGTAGCGTACTATGTACATTGCGCGTACGATGAGACTTTATCAGAATTCCACGGTAAACGCGGTGTCGATTGCATAGATTGGTTTATGAAACAGCTTAAAGATTTATCAATTCAAGTAGAGTCACGCATCAAAAACATAATTCCGATGAAGTCTCTTACCCAAGTGCAACGCGATCGTCACATGCGCGCAAAGAATTGTTATATTTGTGAAAAACCGTTTACGCCTGAGGAGAAAAAGTGTTACGATCACTGTCACTTCACGGGTAAATATCGTGGTCCTGCTCATAATCGGTGTAATTTGAATTTCAGAGAGACGCACACAATTCCAATAGTTTTCCACAATTTGTCCGGTTACGATTCTCACTTTTTAATAAAATCCCTCGCGTCAACTTTTCCCGGTAAAATTACACTGCTACCCATAAATAAGGAAAAATATATATCCTTCACGAAACGCGTCGATGGAACAATGATGCACTTGAGATTCATCGATTCGTTCCGATTTATGGCTAGCAGCATCGATAAACTTTCCAAATATTTGACCGATACCGATAAACGCATAACACGTAAATTTTATAATAACCCGACTCAGTTCAGTTTGATGACCCGCAAAGGCGTTTTTCCCTATGAATACGTCGATTGTTGGGGGAAACTCGATGAACCGCGATTACCTGCAAAGAAGCATTTCTACTCGCACCTCTGCGATGCAAATATTTCAGACACCGATTACGAGCACGCGAAAACTGTTTGGAGGGAATTCCATTTAGAGTCATTGGGGGGCTATTCAGATTTATATTTAAAGACCGATGTTCTTTTGCTTGCCGATATTTTCGAAAATTTCCGCGCTAGCTGCTTCAAAACATACAATTTAGATCCGTTGCACTACTACACTGCACCGGGGCTTGCTTTTGACGCGATGCTCAAGCATACTAATGTAAATTTGCAACTTTTAGACAACCCTGAAATGGTATTATTTATTGAAAGAGCCATTCGAGGCGGCGTAGCGCAATGTTCCAATCGACACGCTCGGGCCAATAATAGATTCATGGGAATAGATTTTGATCCAAACAAAGCGGAATCGTATCTCATGTATTTTGACGTGAATAACCTGTACGGCGCAGCTATGAGCGTGCATTTACCAATCGGTTCGTTCGAGTGGGAGTATCAGCACATCGATATAACGAACCATCCGGACGATTCACCGATCGGCTACTTTCTGGAGGTAGATTTGGACTACCCTGTAAAACTGCACGAGGATCACAAAGACTTACCTCTTTGTCCCGAACATTTTACTCCTCCAGGTAGTAAGAATGCCAAACTCGCGACCACCCTTCACCCCAAAACAAAGTATATATTGCACTATAGAAATTTGAAACAGTGTTTGAGTTTAGGATTGAAATTAACGAAAGTGCACAGAATTTTGAAGTTTGCACAATCTCCATGGCTCGAGCCTTACATCACGCTCAATACAGACATGCGTAAGCAATCTAGGAATGAATTTGAGAAAAACTTTTACAAACTCATGAATAACGCTGTGTTCGGCAAGACTATGGAGAATGTGCGAAATCATAAAGATGTTGAATTGGTTACAAAATGGGAGGGAAAAGGTGGTGCGAGAACGCTTATTGCCCGAGCGAACTTTCACAGCTGCACCGTATTTGACACTGATATGGTTATCGTTGAAATGAATCGTGTCAAAGTTCACTTCGCCAAACCTATTTACGTCGGCGCATCAATTCTAGATCTGTCAAAAATCTTTCTCTACGATTTCCACTATAATTATATTAAAACCAACTTTTCGAATAAACAGGCTAAATTGATGTATACCGACACAGACAGCCTTATTTATCAATTCAATGTGCCTAATATCTACGATATCATCAAACGTGATGTAGATACAATGTTTGACACCTCTGACTATCCGCCCGACAATGTGTATGGTATTCCCCTTAAAAACAAAAAACAACTAGGGCTAATGAAGGATGAAAATAATGGTAAAATTATGACAGAGTTTGTGGGACTGCGAGCAAAGCTGTACACATTTACTACGATGGGCGAGGATGGGGAAAAATATGACAGTGGCGTAAAAGTGAGTAAGCGTGCCAAGGGTGTAAGAAATTCATCGATAAATAGCATCACGTTTGATGATTATAAGCGCTGTCTGACGGCTTACCGAGAGTTGACTCTTCCACAGTGTTTAATACGCAGCAAAAAACACGAAGTAAGCACGATCGTACAAAAAAAATTGGCTCTGAGTTGGCAGGATGACAAGCGGCAATTGATACCTGGACAGACCGACACCGTACCTTGGGGGTTTGTCCCAGCCTCCCAATAGCTATAGGATAAACTTTAAACATAGAATTGATGTAAATATTTGATGTTTGACGCCTCGAACGATCCACCATCGGGCGGAAACGTTTCATGATCAATACGATATTTAATGGATTTGAAGTTTCAAAATGCGAATTCATATACTCAACAATTGTTTATTTATTCATTATTGATATATCAAGCAATTATTCATATTTATTCGTTTACCACGAGAAAAGTTTTCAGAAAATGAAAAAAAATTTTCAGGAAATGAAAAAACTTTTCAGAAAATGAAAAAAAGTTTTCAGAAAATGAAAAAAAGTTTTCAGAAAACGAAAAAAAGTTTTCAGAAAATGAAAAAAAGTTTTCCAAAAATAAAATGTGTAATAATCGTATGGCAAAATTGCATATTATCATTATTATTATCACTATTATTATTATCATTATTATTATTATTATTATTTTCGTAGTACATGCGCGCACAAAGGAGATAAAATGTGGAAATATTTGTATATTCAAAATCTTTTATTGTAATTCGGAAAATACATACAAATTATGTTACATGTCTGTTTTATTTATCCAACTATTGTGCGAATTATCAAAACCCGACCACTTCACATAGAACAGATTCCCCCATTTGCGTAACACTTTCTCCACAAGGTAGCCGTCGGGATATTTCACTTTGGTGAGCTCTTCCTCGTAGAAGCCCCCCTCGATGGGATGATCTTGATAATCGGTAAGTTTGTAGGTGGGTGGATTGGTATTTTTCACCTCACTCACGGTGAATATTTCTGTCGTCCAATTGGATGTATAGCCTTTTTCGAATACATTCTTGTACTTGCTGATTCGAACTCGATCGTCTACACTGAATTTCCGCGCTCGATCACTTCGTTTGATTTGCCGAGGCTTGTACACGCTACGATACAGCTGTTTTTCATTCTCCGTGCTAACATCCTGTAAGTTTTATTTGAATCGTGCGATGTTTGGTGTTGTTGTAGGACTTCATTAAATCATCCAAAATATTAATCCACTTGTGAAACCCTAGGAGAGTAAACCACATCCACATTTTATTTTTTCAATGTTCGACTAAAAACGTTCGCATATCGACGCCTTTATGTTGCTGAGTGTCAAATACATGTTGATATTGTGCTGCATCATGAGGGCTTTCAATTTGCTGTTGTGAAATTCTTTGCATTGATCAACGTATAGATGTGCAGGTATACGGCTCTGGGTTAGTACAGATTTCATAGCAGCAGCCGCATCTTTCCCCCCACCACGGATGAGGATGAAACAAAAATGTGACAACGGTGTTAAAGTGGGTAAGCGTGTCAAGGATGCGAAAACTGCAACGATAAATAACATCACGTTTAATGATTATAAGAACCGTCTGAGGGGCTTACCAAGAGTTGATCAACCCCACAGTGCTTAATACATAGTAAAAAAATGCGAGGTTAGCTCCAATGTACTGAAAAATTGATCATGAGTTGACAAGACGGTAATATGCAACCGATACCTGGGCAAACAGGCACCAGAACTTGGAGGGTGTGCTGCAACCCCGCAATAAACTAGCCGTAGGCTGGAACTGAGGGCATAGAACCGTTGTAAATACATGCGTTTGACATCCATGGCGATAGTTCATGAAGCAGAGACGTTTCGCCGGCAATACGATATTGAGCAGATCGAAGTTTTAAAATTCGAATACCGTGTAAATTCATGTATTCATCAATTATTTATTTATTTATTATTAATATATTGAACAATTATTCATATTTATTCGTTTACCACGAGAAAAATTTTCAGAAAATGGAAAAAAGTTTCCAGAAAACGAAAAAAAGTTTTCAGAAAATGAAAAAAAGTTTCCAGAAAACGAAAAAAAGTTTTCCGAAAACTTTTTTCCCATTTGATTAACACGTAAAAAAAGTTTTCAGAAAATGAAAAAAAGTTTCCAGAAAACGAAAAAAAGTTTTCAGAAAATGAAAAAAAGTTTCCAGAAAACGAAAAAAAGTTTTCCGAAAACTTTTTTCCCATTTGGTTAACACGTAAAAAAAGTTTTCAGAAAATGAAAAAAAGTTTCCAGAAAACGAAGAAAAATTTCAGAAAATGAAAAAAAGTTCATCAAAAAATAAAATAAGCATTAATCGTATGGAAAAATTATAGATTATCATTATTATTATTATTATCATCATCATTATTATCATCATTTGAAGACCTTTGATCACGGCAGGCGATGGTGGAGGTGCCCCCTGCTACCAGGGTCCGGCACTATCGACGTCGAGGCCACCTGCAGCCCCTCTCTTCCGCAGTCTAGGAGGACCGCGATCCTCGCCCCTTCCAAGGTCGTCGCAAGAGCTGTCATTGCTCGCGAAGTAATGACCCCCGGATTTAGAGTTCGCATGATTGAGCTACGCATACGACGGCCTGGCGCGGAGCTTCAGGGGCGGCTGTGTCCTAGCATTTCACAAGTGGACTAATATTTTGGCTGTGCCGCCCCGAAGCTCCGCGCCAGGACGTCGTATGCGTAGCTCAATCATGCGAACTCTAAATCCGGGGGTCATTACTTCGCGAGCAATGACAGCTCTTGCGACGACCTTGGAAGGGGCGAGGATCGCGGTCCTCCTAGACTGCGGAAGAGAGGGGCTGCAGGTGGCCTCGACGTCGATAGTGCCGGACCCTGGTAGCAGGGGGCACCTCCACCATCGCCTGCCGTGATCAAAGGTCTTCAAATGATGATAATAATGATGATGATAATAATAATAATAATGATAATCTATAATTTTTCCATACGATTAATGCTTATTTTATTTTTTGATGAACTTTTTTTCATTTTCTGAAATTTTTCTTCGTTTTCTGGAAACTTTTTTTCATTTTCTGAAAACTTTTTTTACGTGTTAACCAAATGGGAAAAAAGTTTTCGGAAAACTTTTTTTCGTTTTCTGGAAACTTTTTTTCATTTTCTGAAAACTTTTTTTACGTGTTAATCAAATGGGAAAAAAGTTTTCGGAAAACTTTTTTTCGTTTTCTGGAAACTTTTTTTCATTTTCTGAAAACTTTTTTTCGTTTTCTGGAAACTTTTTTCCATTTTCTGAAAATTTTTCTCGTGGTAAACGAATAAATATGAATAATTGTTCAATATATTAATAATAAATAAATAAATAATTGATGAATACATGAATTTACACGGTATTCGAATTTTAAAACTTCGATCTGCTCAATATCGTATTGCCGGCGAAACGTCTCTGCTTCATGAACTATCGCCATGGATGTCAAACGCATATATTTACAACGGTTCTATGCCCTCAGTTCCAGCCTACGGCTAGTTTATTGCGGGGTTGCAGCACACCCTCCAAGTTCTGGTGCCTGTTTGCCCAGGTATCGGTTGCATATTACCGTCTTGTCAACTCATGATCAATTTTTCAGTACATTGGAGCTAACCTCGCATTTTTTTACTATGTATTAAGCACTGTGGGGTTGATCAACTCTTGGTAAGCCCCTCAGACGGTTCTTATAATCATTAAACGTGATGTTATTTATCGTTGCAGTTTTCGCATCCTTGACACGCTTACCCACTTTAACACCGTTGTCACATTTTTGTTTCATCCTCATCCGTGGTGGGGGGAAAGATGCGGCTGCTGCTATGAAATCTGTACTAACCCAGAGCCGTATACCTGCACATCTATACGTTGATCAATGCAAAGAATTTCACAACAGCAAATTGAAAGCCCTCATGATGCAGCACAATATCAACATGTATTTGGCACTCAGCAACATAAAGGCGTCGATATGCGAACGTTTTTAGTCGAACATTGAAAAAATAAAATGTGGATGTGGTTTACTCTCCTAGGGTTTCACAAGTGGATTAATATTTTGGATGATTTAATGAAGTCCTACAACAACACCAAACATCGCACGATTCAAATAAAACTTACAGGATGTTAGCACGGAGAATGAAAAACAGCTGTATCGTAGCGTGTACAAGCCTCGGCAAATCAAACGAAGTGATCGAGCGCGGAAATTCAGTGTAGACGATCGAGTTCGAATCAGCAAGTACAAGAATGTATTCGAAAAAGGCTATACATCCAATTGGACGACAGAAATATTCACCGTGAGTGAGGTGAAAAATACCAATCCACCCACCTACAAACTTACCGATTATCAAGATCATCCCATCGAGGGGGGCTTCTACGAGGAAGAGCTCACCAAAGTGAAATATCCCGACGGCTACCTTGTGGAGAAAGTGTTACGCAAATGGGGGAATCTGTTCTATGTGAAGTGGTCGGGTTTTGATAATTCGCACAATAGTTGGATAAATAAAACAGACATGTAACATAATTTGTATGTATTTTCCGAATTACAATAAAAGATTTTGAATATACAAATATTTCCACATTTTATCTCCTTTGTGCGCGCATGTACTACGAAAATAATAATAATAATAATAATGATAATAATAATAGTGATAATAATAATGATAATATGCAATTCTGCCATACGATTATTACACATTTTATTTTTGGAAAACTTTTTTTCATTTTCTGAAAACTTTTTTTCGTTTTCTGAAAACTTTTTTTCATTTTCTGAAAAGTTTTTTCATTTCCTGAAAATTTTTTTTCATTTTCTGAAAACTTTTCTCGTGGTAAACGAATAAATATGAATAATTGCTTGATATATCAATAATAAATAAATAAACAATTGTTGAGTATATGAATTCGCATTTTGAAACTTCAAATCCATTAAATATCGTATTGATCATGAAACGTTTCCGCCCGATGGTGGATCGTTCGAGGCGTCAAACATCAAATATTTACATCAATTCTATGTTTAAAGTTTATCCTATAGCTATTGGGAGGCTGGGACAAACCCCCAAGGTACGGTGTCGGTCTGTCCAGGTATCAATTGCCGCTTGTCATCCTGCCAACTCAGAGCCAATTTTTTTTGTACGATCGTGCTTACTTCGTGTTTTTTGCTGCGTATTAAACACTGTGGAAGAGTCAACTCTCGATAAGCCGTCAGACAGCGCTTATAATCATCAAACGTGATGCTATTTATCGATGAATTTCTTACACCCTTGGCACGCTTACTCACTTTTACGCCACTGTCATATTTTTCCCCATCCTCGCCCATCGTAGTAAATGTGTACAGCTTTGCTCGCAGTCCCACAAACTCTGTCATAATTTTACCATTATTTTCATCCTTCATTAGCCCTAGTTGTTTTTTGTTTTTAAGGGGAATACCATACACATTGTCGGGCGGATAGTCAGAGGTGTCAAACATTGTATCTACATCACGTTTGATGATATCGTAGATATTAGGCACATTGAATTGATAAATAAGGCTGTCTGTGTCGGTATACATCAATTTAGCCTGTTTATTCGAAAAGTTGGTTTTAATATAATTATAGTGGAAATCGTAGAGAAAGATTTTTGACAGATCTAGAATTGATGCGCCGACGTAAATAGGTTTGGCGAAGTGAACTTTGACACGATTCATTTCAACGATAACCATATCAGTGTCAAATACGGTGCAGCTGTGAAAGTTCGCTCGGGCAATAAGCGTTCTCGCACCACCTTTTCCCTCCCATTTTGTAACCAATTTAACATCTTTATGATTTCGCACATTCTCCATAGTCTTGCCGAACACAGCGTTATTCATGAGTTTGTAAAAGTTTTTCTCAAATTCATTCCTAGATTGCTTACGCATGTCTGTATTGAGCGTGATGTAAGGCTCGAGCCATGGAGATTGTGCAAACTTCAAAATTCTGTGCACTTTCGTTAATTTCAATCCTAAACTCAAACACTGTTTCAAATTTCTATAGTGCAATATATACTTTGTTTTGGGGTGAAGGGTGGTCGCGAGTTTGGCATTCTTACTACCTGGAGGAGTAAAATGTTCGGGACAAAGAGGTAAGTCTTTGTGATCCTCGTGCAGTTTTACAGGGTAGTCCAAATCTACCTCCAGAAAGTAGCCGATCGGTGAATCGTCCGGATGGTTCGTTATATCGATGTGCTGATACTCCCACTCGAACGAACCGATTGGTAAATGCACGCTCATAGCTGCGCCGTACAGGTTATTCACGTCAAAATACATGAGATACGATTCCGCTTTGTTTGGATCAAAATCTATTCCCATGAATCTATTATTGGCCCGAGCGTGTCGATTGGAACATTGCGCTACGCCGCCTCGAATGGCTCTTTCAATAAATAATACCATTTCAGGGTTGTCTAAAAGTTGCAAATTTACATTAGTATGCTTGAGCATCGCGTCAAAAGCAAGCCCCGGTGCAGTGTAGTAGTGCAACGGATCTAAATTGTATGTTTTGAAGCAGCTAGCGCGGAAATTTTCGAAAATATCGGCAAGCAAAAGAACATCGGTCTTTAAATATAAATCTGAATAGCCCCCCAATGACTCTAAATGGAATTCCCTCCAAACAGTTTTCGCGTGCTCGTAATCGGTGTCTGAAATATTTGCATCGCAGAGGTGCGAGTAGAAATGCTTCTTTGCAGGTAATCGCGGTTCATCGAGTTTCCCCCAACAATCGACGTATTCATAGGGAAAAACGCCTTTGCGGGTCATCAAACTGAACTGAGTCGGGTTATTATAAAATTTACGTGTTATGCGTTTATCGGTATCGGTCAAATATTTGGAAAGTTTATCGATGCTGCTAGCCATAAATCGGAACGAATCGATGAATCTCAAGTGCATCATTGTTCCATCGACGCGTTTCGTGAAGGATATATATTTTTCCTTATTTATGGGTAGCAGTGTAATTTTACCGGGAAAAGTTGACGCGAGGGATTTTATTAAAAAGTGAGAATCGTAACCGGACAAATTGTGGAAAACTATTGGAATTGTGTGCGTCTCTCTGAAATTCAAATTACACCGATTATGAGCAGGACCACGATATTTACCCGTGAAGTGACAGTGATCGTAACACTTTTTCTCCTCAGGCGTAAACGGTTTTTCACAAATATAACAATTCTTTGCGCGCATGTGACGATCGCGTTGCACTTGGGTAAGAGACTTCATCGGAATTATGTTTTTGATGCGTGACTCTACTTGAATTGATAAATCTTTAAGCTGTTTCATAAACCAATCTATGCAATCGACACCGCGTTTACCGTGGAATTCTGATAAAGTCTCATCGTACGCGCAATGTACATAGTACGCTACACTGTGCGGGATATGCTTTTGAATTTCACAAGTCTTACGAGTTTCAAATTCATCCACAGGTTCAGGGATTAATATACATTCGAGATCGGCGTATACGGCAAACGGAACGGTGCCTTTGTTTTGAAAATTGGAAAATATTAAATCTTTACACTTGGGAAATTCCATGCGTACTTTATTTAGCGTAATACAATCTTGTCGGTGATTGTCGTAGACATGTTTCGCGCCAAAGTGGCACAAACATCTGTCACATAAAAACGTTTTGTGTTCATGAATGGACAATTGTTTGCTCACCAATCGGGAAAGATCTTTAATCCAAGCAAAGTGGAATCTCGGTGCAAACTCACCAGTCATATCGTCTTCCGGATTACTCTCAACCATTAGAAGATGAATCGTGTCAATGTTTACGCTATGCAAATTTTTACTCAAATAAATTGGCACGATGACGCTTTTATTTGATTTTGCATGATGCGAAAAAGTTTGAGATTCTATACCGTATACATTGATGCGCAAATTATTCAATCTCTCAAGCTTTTTCACATCATGTAGAGTAGCAGGGAAATTGATACCTGTACAGTCCAACTCGGAAATATATCGACGATAGTTGCGAGTCCTATCGGTGTGGGTGTTGACCGGGTGGAGGGCTGCTGTGACGGACCAGAGAAGGCATCTTTCGTCCTCGTTCCTCACGTTAATCACAGCCTTTTTATGTCGAATGTCTTGGGGCAGGTCGACGAATGTTGAAGCCCCCGCGGCGAGAGGCTGGTAGCGATTGATATTTACAGCGATGTTAAGGATCTCAATCATACTCCAGCCGGAATCGCGTTGCTCGAAATCTTCCACCTTTGACTGCAGATCACCCCGTGCACGTATAAACCAACCATTTATATCGCTTGATGGGAGGAGAATCGCCACGTTGGAGGTGTTGAAACTCTTAACTTCAGTGGAGATCTCTTCGTGCTTGGCATTTTCGAATTTGCACGATAATATGAGGTTAACCTTCACATTTCCCTCCTCGCGCAGTATCAGCTCCAACTTCTCGGTGACGACGCGCTGCACATCGTCCAGAAAGGCGTCCAAATTTTTATGACGGAGATTTGTGACAACCCCCGTTCTGATTCGGCTGGCAAAAGCGCTATCCACGTCGTCCCATTGTACACCCGCAGGAGTACCGATATTTCCACCCGTCACCACTGTGCGCTGCTGCAACTGCTTGATCTTCGTCACCCAAGATTGCAGGAGTGCGATCGTATGTTGGATCCGTATTTTCGCACCAACGGTTGTTCCTCGTTGCATGGAAATATCGCGCAGAACTTGGATATTCGCAATTCCAATATCAGCCCAATGATTGATGACGACGTCATTCTCTTCTCCGGGTGGTTGCTCTCTCAGCAAATTGTACGTCCTCTCCATCTGCCCCGCAAGTCCCATATACGCTTCGACTGCCATGACTTTGACGTTGATATAAGCTGAACTTTGTATAACTTTTTTTGACTTGCACGTATCGTGTAAGACTGACGAGTATGCATAGGATGCGTTGAGCTTATATGTATATAGGCCGATAGATCGCAAGAATTTGGGAACTGTGCGCACTGCGTTCTGCGCATATCGGAGGGTAAAATGACGTCAGAGATGCGGTGCGCACTGCGTTCTGCGCATCTCGGAGGGAAAAATGACGTCAGAGACGACTGGGTCCGCCCTTTATCCGACCCGCCATTCCTAAATTTTTGGGTTTTATGAGTCGTTAAGCAGCGTGGGCCATGTGTTGGGAAAAATCGGTCAACGAAAAGCGAGTGGCGAACAGTGTTTGGTATCAGAAAAATCTTATCTTGCCCGCTCTTCATCACCCTCCCGACTCTGCAGAGAAGATGAAATTCATGTAAAATATGACGTCAGAGGCGACGGGGTCCGCAGCCCCCCTCCCACCATCCCTAAATTTTTGCGGTTTATCTGCCAGTTTGAAGTCACCCAGTTCCGCAGCTGCATCTTGCCTTAAAGCGTGTTGGAACAGGTTTTCACCCCCTCCCCCTCCCCCTCTCCACGAACCCACCGCCGCCTAATGTAGTTTTTGAGTTTTATGAGTCTTTAAGCAGCGTGGGCCATGTGGTGTGAAAAATCGGTCAACGAAAAGCAGGTAGCGAACAGTGTTTGGTGTAAGAAAAATCTTATCTTGCCCGCTCTTCACCGGATGGTATGTGTACACACAGTTTTGGGGTTTTACGACTCTTGATAGCGAACAAGTCCGAGCCTGCACATCCCCCGCCATTCTCTATGATATGTATGTTCGGTTTCAAATGAGCTACTATAACAAAGAAGCTGAGCCTTTGCTATCGAGGCGTGAATTTATAAACCAAGCTTCCCTTATCGTCATCGATTGCTCCAAGCAGAACGAAACATTGAAAACTGAACCTGTGGACATTCGATTGGAATTTGACTGTAGCATTACGTTCCCGCCACACACTTCTGCCTACTGCATGATCTTGCATGATCGCATTGTTGAATATAATCCGATCAGTGGTACTGTTAAAAAATTGGTATAAGTCAATTTTGAAATAATGATATGTTTAATTAATATGGATATTGAAAATAATATGTATAATTTTACTCGTTAAAATTTAGAATAAGATAATTGAGAATACAATAAGAAAACTAAATGTAATTGATGTTAAATAAAAAAATTGTTGAAAGCATTCAAAACGCCATTTTAAACCTTCCTTCAGGGGTCATTTCATGGAATTTTTCAATAGATCTAGCGGATTCTTACCCTATCTGATTTATGTGCGGCTTTCCGGCGCCAAACAAGTCTCGACAGGAATTATTGTGTGCGTGTGTGTGTGTGTCAAATCCTATGAAAATAGCCGCCGAAAATGACTGGGGGGGGGGGGGGGGGGGTGCGAGAGAGGGTGCGTCGTGAGTCGGGGGGGGGGCTAGGGGGGAGCTAGGGGGGAGATAGGGGGGAGCTAGGGGGGAGCTAGGGGGGAGATAGGGGGGGTTTTGGTCCAGAACCGGCGTATATACACTACTAACAATTCGTTCGTTAATAACAATTACAATGTTCAATGTTTACGGATAAACCAAAGTTTTTACGAAAGCTTATCCTCTCTGCTCGCGAATGTGCTGTGAATAATTTTTCTTCGTCAAATAGAACCGGAGATGAGATATTAATTCTTCAAGTTTACTGCGCGCTCATTTTGCAACAAAATTGAATGACTCGGCGCTTCCGGAAAAAAAATCGTAGAAATAGGTTTTGACTTTTTATGCTCACATATCACTTCGAAAAAGCTTTCATTGTTTGGGAAAATACGCGGTCACTTTTTGTCAGAATGATTTTTCTGACTCAAGAACCTAAATTTCGTCCCAACTGACTTTTTATGGTTTATATGATGAAATAATAACAGTCGTAATATTTATTTTCCGCAAGATTTGAAATTTCTCGCATATTTGCATCGTACTTAGGGTATATGTCAACAGGTGTAAATTTCTCCAATTATTGGAAAAAAAAATTACCGTACGATTATAATAATTGAACTCTCCGAGCATTCGAATCTAGGCTCCGATAAGATTGTAGTATTCGCAACGAAGCATTTAGCAATTCTTATGTTCTGTACACTCCTAACGAAAAATTAAAATGATTATATATGAAGAGAACAGAGAAAAAAAATTTGAAACACGTATACAATTTGATTACTCAATATTTTAAAAAATGTATAACAAAACGACGTTCGAAACAAATGTCAACAAATCGACGATCTTTCGAACGCCACTCTTTCGAAGCAAACGTAAACAAGACGATTTGTTTTTTACATTTTTTTTCTACACTATGAAAATGCTGGAAGTCCCTCCCCACTCCTTATCGGTATACATTTTCGTAGAAATACAATGAGCATCATGAGTACAATGAGAACACTCTGGGGCGAGTGTTTCCATACTTATGAACGGTAGTATATATTCATTTGAAAAAAACGGCAATTTCTCAAATAATTAATTAAAAAATCTAAAAAAATTCACACAGAGTACCTTTTAGTCGTACTTTGATGCAACCAATTATGGGGCAGATCTGAGATGGTCGAAAAAAAAGTGGCCGAGTTGACGGAGAATCCTTCCTTTTCGGGTTAAATTCCGAAAATATTGGTTTTTGGAAAAAAAGGTGGGAACCGAAATTGTTCAGAACTTGATTCTCAACAAGTTTGTTGGTATTCATTTATGCCATTAAGTTGAAAATAAACGAGATAATGGAAATATTTCGAATTTGTTACTTTTTTCAGGTTTAATTCCAAAAATCTTGATCCTAGAAGAAAAACTGTGAAATCTAAACTTGTAGAGAATAAAAATTTATACAGCTTTTGTTGTAATTGTTTTTCTTTAAAATCAAAACCGGCTGAGTTATTCAAGAAAAACCATCTTGACCTAAAAAACCATTTTTCGAATATACGCATGAGCATGATTTGGTCGCCATTTCGAATTTACACTCCCAGTGACCCCCCCGAGGCAGCTGTGAAAAAAAAAATTCACTAAATAATTATTCGTGGGTTCGGTCGGTTTTATGCCTATAATGACTGGACTATCTGGAGCATTGTTAATTTTTCTACGAGCGCGTGTCGCGGTCATCATTATGCTGTAATATAAGAATAATTCATTAAATTCCCATTGTGCTTTGACTCAATTTTAATTCACTGTAAAGACAAAATAATTACTGTACGGTACGTTTTGTATTGAAACAATTTTAATTTGTGGAATCTTTATTATCTTGGCACGTTATCTGTATTCAGTAATGTGGATCTGATTTTTTCGTAAACGAATTAATTTCGTACTTTGTTTTTTTTATTATGCCACATATTGTTTATGTATTTGAAAAGTAAAACGGCTTGCCAGTGGGAAGTCTACTCCGTAAACGTTGCCTGATACAAAGTAGTATAACTATATGTTATTCTCTTGTACGATACGTCGTTCGGAGTGAAACGTACTTGCATTGTTGATACCGAAATGCTAAAGATATTCACAAATTTCACTTTATCTGACTAGTCCTGTGTCAAAATATGGTCAGTCGTCACAAAGATAATTACAATAATAATTTCGCTGCTTACGTCCGGAAATAAACAACATAACGGGACTACAAGTTGATTCCGGATTCTGGACGAATATATTATAGGGTTTCCTTGTCAAAATCAAAGTCGAAAGTTCCTGATTAATTATTCGAAAAAACGACGTTCTTCATAAAAAATAATCGAAATTCAATCGAATATT